>NC_057798.1:426082752-426166260 GCF_018294505.1 Triticum aestivum | reverse complement strand
CTCTAACTTGGCAGGGTTATGTTGCTCATATCGTGCGTATGGTGTCTCGCATTGCTATGCCATTTGATTAGTTTAGACATGCTTTGTGTGAATTCCACCTGTTCAGTGTCTAATTACCATATATGTGAATTATGCATTGCCATCTTGTTGCAAGACATTATATATGTGAATTATACAATGCTATCTTGTTGCAAAGGCATTATATATGTGAATTATGCAATGCCATGCTGTTTAGCCAATCATCATGTATGTGAATTATATCATGCTATCATTTTTTTGTATTACGTGTTCCATTTGTCGACAACGTTTGTATATTCAACTACTCTTCCTGTGCATCAGCCATTTGAAGCAGTGATAGAAGTATCTGGAGTGAAAACAAGGTATTCAGAGCAGACAATGCTACCTGCTGAAGCAGACATCTTGCTGGCTACAGAGAGCTCCTCATAGGAGGATTCAGAGACTGATGACCAGTCCTATTTCCCCCCTGAGGTCTATGCTCAAACATGGCAGGGTTATATTACCCATGTCATGCATGTTGTCTTGCATTGCTTAGTTTTTACATCATATATAGATTGCCATCTGCTTACTTGCTTACTATATAAATCATATATTTGAATTATATCATGCCGTCATGTTTACATAGTACATACACATCATCTATCTGAATTATGGCATGGCAACCCATTTAATAAAGACATCATATAGTTATATCATCTCATCTTGTTTAGTGTTTACAGTCATCATATTTAGAATTATGGCATTCTATCCATGAATGTATGTGAATTATGGCATGCCAACCTATTTAATAAACACATTATATAGTTATGTCATGTCATCATGTTTACATAGTCTCATATTTTGAACTATGTCTTTCCATCTTTTTTAGTTAGCCATCATAATGTGAAATTGTGTCATGCTATCCTGTTTAGTTAGCCATCATATATGTGAAATTGTGTCATGCTATCCTGTTTGGTTAGACAACATAAATATGAATTATTTCATGCCCTCTTTTATTCCCCACTATCCATTGCACCTGTCTATCATACAATGTCTATACTTACAATTACTTTTCTTGTTTATCAGCCATTTGAATTGGAGAGCGTGATGGCAGTATCTAAGGGAGTAACAACACGGTCTTCAGAAAAGATAGTGCTACCAGTTGATGCAGATAGAACCACGGTTGTACTTGCCCAAGGACCAGATCCACCACACATAACCCAGACTCTCGCAGATTGTACCCCTACCCAGTTGGACAGAGAACCAGCTACACCCCTTTTAACCCCAACCCCGGCAGATAGTAACCCAGTTCCAGTTGACACAGCACCGTCTCCACCACAGAGCACCCAAACACGAGCGGTTAGTAAGGGAACTGCAGTGCCCAAAGCAGGAGGACCACCACTCTGAATCCCAATTCAACGCTTAAAGGAGAAGAAGATTTGTTCTCAGGTCAGGTTCTGTAGCTATGGTTCATACTCCTTTGCTCTTGCATTATAGTATTTACTCATACCAACTATTTTCAAATTTGAAGGATGGAATTGAAACTCCAATGGCGCAATAGGTATGTTTTAAACCTGTTTCTTTAACTGGTTTGCTGTTGTAACCTGCTCTATGTTGATTTCAGTTTCAATTGAATAAACAGTTATGTTCTCATGTCATGCACACTACAAGTGTTGTTATTGCTCTATAGTTACCCACACTTATATTCTGTCTATTCTGCTTTGTCTTGAAAAAAATATTATTTGAACTGTGTCTCTATCTTGATTTGGCAACAAAAACTAGAATGATATAGACCATAAAGTGACCATGGCACATATATATATATATATATATATATATATATATATATATATATATATATATATATGTTTGTTTCATGATGTTATCCTGTCCACTTTACTACTGAACTCATTTACCAAAATGAGTTTCATATACAACATGGTAAACATGTGATGTGTCTGCTTGTTTCTCTTTTAGAATGCGGACAAAATATTAGAGAACAGTACCGCGTTATCCAATGGTAAAGGAAGTAATGCAGATAAGGTTCAAGATAGTGAGACATCCCTGTTGGTCTCCAAGAAAGCTGATAAAAACTATCTTGATGACAGTGAGGGAACCCAAAAGTCCTGTCTTGATGTAGTGTTCGAGTTACTGGCCACTACTGCTGGCACAAGCTCTTCGAACTCGCTGCCTAAATCAGTTCGTCTTCTTGAGTCTCAACTTCAAGTTGAAAGACATCAATCAGATGTGCTGCGACAGGAAGCTGAAGGACTGAGGAAGTCCCTGTAGAATTTAGATGCATATTTTCTGGTGCAACAGCAAGCGCTGGAGGATTTAAGCGCCAAACAAGAGAAAGTTAATAAGCTTGCTAAGCATCTTGCCAGCATTATGGGTACCCAGGATATTGTTTCTTGAGATCTTCTGAAGTGGTTTCAGTTCTGGATTTGTTTTGCTGCGGCGTTTATTTGCGCTGGTCGCCAACTTTGACAACCAGTGTATATGATATGCTGCTTTGTTCCCTATATTTGCACTGGTGGCGAACTTTGACGCCCAGTGGATGTAATATGTGTAACAGCCGTGATAACCTAGCATAAGTTGCTTGCTTATTTATTTCCTTGTTGTCTTGTTTATTTGTTTGCTTGTAGTCAGTGCAGTTCTTTTTAAAACTAGGCCACAATAACCATGGGCTAATATTTATTGTAGTGACACTGGGCCTCCTACGGGCTGTAGAAACAGTGGGCCTTCTACGGGCCGTAGAAACAGTAGGCCTTCTATGGGCCGTAGAAACAATGGGCCTTCTATGGGCCGTAGAAACAATGGGCCTTCTACGGGCCGTAGAAACAATGGGCCTTCTATGGGCCATAGAAACAATGGGCCTTCTACGGGTCGTATCATCAATGGGCCTTATATAGGCCGTATGACCATAATGGGCCATCGTTAATAGGCCGTATTTGATGACGCTATGAAAACAGCCCAACATATTAACGGACCACAAATGGGCCGATGTATCCACGGGCTGAATTTGGCCCACAAGCAGAAAATGACAATAACAGGTCGTAAGTAAACGAATGCTGGAAATGAGCCCAAGAATAAATGGGCTCTGAGAAGGCCGAAAGATAACATTTGCTGGAAACGGCCCAACTGAATAACGGGCCCTTAATGGGTATAAAGTGATATACTGTTCATTACGGGCCAGTTTCACCACGGGCCGTTAGTGGGTGTAAAGTGATACACTGTTCATTGCGGGCCAGTTTCACCACGGGCCGTTAATAGGCCAAGAGTTACATAGGGACTCATATGGGCCAAAAGACGTCATGGGCCATACATGGGCTAGAAGTGAAAACGGACTGGAATCATATTGGATGGCCCAGATGACGCTACTGGGCCTAATTCAGATAGGGCGTAACGGGCCTTGGGTTAGCGAACTGTAAATGGGCTATATGCGAACAGGCCGTTAACAGGCTTTCCATGGGCCGGCCCGCCACCTTTTGACCAAGTCAAACAGGCCGGCCTTTTCACAGGAATGGGCCTCTGTTGGGCCGTGCCACGTGTCGACGTATCATAGGCGCCTTCTGTCCAATGAGTGGTTGACATCTGTCCCAACGGTGAGCCGACACGTGTTTCCTCCAGCCAATGATGATTTTACACGTGGAAAATCCCCATTGGTCGAGGCTGTTAATGGGTTATCGGATCCAAAACCCGACCCGATAGCTTAACGGCATTCCGTTACGGTGGATGCCACGTGTCGGTCACCCTTGACGAAAGCAGTTTTGTGACGCGCGATTTATCGTCATGGAAGTGGACACTTCCGTGATGATAATTTTTGTAATGTCATCGAACACTTCTACGACAGCACAGGTATGACTATCTTGATTCTGTCATAAATTTGTCATGGATGTACATGCATGACAAAAAACGCGACCTACTGTGACAAACACGTATCATCACGGAAGTGTATTTTTTTTGTAGTGCAAGTGAATCAAGGCTCATCCATTTGGGGTGTCTCGAAAGGGAGAATACGGTGAGTCACTTGGTGATGCCCTAGAGCTTTGTCTTCAGCACTGCTCTAACGGAGATTAACACTCTCATAAGTGTGAACTTCGGGATAAATCCGCGTCCCTGACTCACTTGTGGTTATCGCATACCCACACCCTTTACTTTCCGCAATTCATACTTGCCCATATTGATATATCTTGTGCTAGTTGAATTGCTTAGTTGTTCCTACATTTCCATATCTTGTGATATAGTTTGTGCTTGCTAGTTTTTTTAAGTGCCTATCTTGTGTAGCATAGGTTGTTGGTGCACTTAGTTGAGCCTAGCATATTTAAGATTTGTGCTTGAAAAGTATTTGTTAGTTTAATTCCACATTAGGATAAAGCCAAATCCGTAAAAGTTTTAAAACGCCTATTCACCCCCCCTCCAGTCATCATCTAGATCCTTTCAATTGGCATCAAAGCTTTGGTCTCTCCTTGGTAGGCTTCGCCGCCTAGAGAGTAAAGATGTTGACTAGTGGTATTGTGCATGATGACACCTTTTGTTTTAGTGGCACAATCTATCACTTATGGAAAATTCGCATGCTTTGTCATATCTGGACCATGGGTCCAAATGTTGTGCGAATTGTTCTTGTAGGGGCTTCTCCGTGGAAGGATGAAATTTCCAACTAGTGAGGAAAATGATGATATGCTTTGCGGTTATGGTGCTAAGAATGCCATAATCCGGTCTATATCCCTCGAAGTATTTGAGTCTATCATGACTTGTGTGACGACTCATGATATGTGGAACAAACTTAAAGAAATATATGGTGGTTCCAATCTTGTTGATATTCATCGTCTTTTAGAGGAGTCAATTCAGGAGTTATCCACATCTTCAAATCATGAAGAACTCCATATTGCTTCTTCCTCTGTGTACTTGGACATATCAACTTCTTCCACCACACCATCATGTGGCATGTCCCAAGGTAATGACATGGTGAGTGGAAATATCATTTGTGATGATGATGATGTGCTCAACATTGATGATCTTTCATGCATAAATGTTAATGTTGTAGCTTCTTTGGACTTGAACACGTCAAGGAAAAATGACATACATTCTTGTGTTGATAGTCCATGCATGTCATATAGAGATTCCTTGAATACATTGTATGATGATATGCTTGATTTTCCTTGTTGCCTTGATATATATGCTTCTATTTCCTCTAGTTGTTGTTTGGCTAACACTGTAGAGGAAATAAGGAAAAACAGTGCACACATCATTATGGAAGAAATTGCTAGAAGAGCAAAGAAGGACATCACCACGTTGGAGAGGAAATGCTATGACTATCAAGAGGATGGACATGGATATCCTACTCTTGATTATGAAGAAACTCCCTCTCCAAAAGATTTAACATCAACCTCCAATGTTTATATGTGCCTCATGGCAAGAGGTAATACCGAGGTATCATCTACTTATAGTGATGATAATGATGAGAGTGATGATGAATGTGACGGGGATATGAGTCAAGAAATATATGATATTGGCAATTATCTTCGTGGGGTAAATAGGAACACTTATGGGATGTTTAAAGATCTTATTACTCATTTTGGAAAGTACACTGATTTACTTCACGAAGAGAAAGAACAAAATGAAAAACTTGATTGTAACCTTCTTGATGCTCTAAAAACCCTTAGAAACATAGAATCTTCCAAAGAAGAGATGGAAGTTGCTCATGATCAACTTAAATAGGATTTTGAGCACCTTCGCCTTGGCTATAAGAATGTCAAAGGCGAGCTCACCAAACTCTCTAAGTCTTATGAGGAACTTCAAGCTACTCATGTGAATTCTCTAGTTTCTTCTAGCTCTCATATTGACAATGATGCTTGTGCTACTAACTCTACTTCTTGTGAATCATATATCTTGAAGGAGAACGTTGAGCTAAGGGCTCAACTTGTTTTGCTAACTAGCAATTATGTGAAATTAGAAGAAAGTCATGAAAAGCTCTCGGGCTCTCATGATGACCTTCTAATATCCCATGAAAGGCTAAAGTTAGATCATGAGGCTATTGTGACAAAGGTAACATCTTGTGAGCCTTGTGACGCCCCCGATTCAATCATACACTAATCATGCACGCGGATGTGTACGATCAAGATCAGGGACTCATGGGAAGATATCACAACACAACTCTAAAAGTAAAATAAGTCATACAAGCATCATATTACAAGTCAGGGGCCTTGAGGGCTCGAATACAATTGCTTGAACATAAACGAGTTAGCGGAAGCAACAATATCTGAGTACAGACATAAGTTAAACAAGTTGCCATAAGATGGCTAGCACAAACTGGGATACAGATTGAAAGAGGCATAGGCCTCCTGCCTGGGATCCTCCTAAACTACTCTTGGTCGTCGTCAGCGGCCTGCACGTAATAGTAGGCACCTACAGTGTAGTAGGAGTCGTCGTCAATGGTGGCGTCTGGCTCCTGGGTCCAACATCTGGTTGCGACATCCGAGAAGAAGAGGAAAAGGGGGAAAAGAGGGGGCAAAGCAACCGTAAGTACTCATCCAAAGTACTCGCAAGCAAGGATCTACACCACATATGCATGTGTATATGTGTAAAGAGGCAATATCGGTGGACTGAACTGCAGAATGCCAGAATAAGAGGGGGATAGCTAGTCCTATCGAAGACTACCTTCTGGCAGCCTCCGTCTTGCAGCATGTAGAAGAGAGTAGATTGAAGTCCTCCAAGTAGCATCGCATAGCATAATCCTACCCGGCGATCCTCCCCTCGTCGCCCTATGGAAAAGCGATCACCGGGTTGTCTGTGGAACTTATCTGGATGTGTTTTATTAAGTATCCGGTTCTAGTTGTCATAAGGTCAAGGTACAACTCCAGGTCGTCCTTTTACTGAGGGACACTGCTATTTGAATAGATAAACTTCCCTGCAGGGGTGCACCACATAACCCAACACGCTCGATCCCCTTTGGCCAGACACACTTTCCTAGGTCATGCCCGGCCTCGGAAGATCAACACGTCGCCGCCCTACCTAGGCACAACAGAGAGGTCAGCACGCCGGTCTAAATCCTATGCACGCAGGGGTCTGGGCCCATCGCCCATTGCACACCTGCACGTTGCGTATGCGGCCGGTGAGCAGACCTAGCAACCTCCATTACAAAGGAAGTAGCGTTACACGGTCCAACCCGGCGCGCGCCGCTCAGTCGCTGACGTCAAGAAGGCTTTGGCTGATACCACAACGTCGAGTGCCCATAACTGTTCCCGCGTAGTTGATTAGTGCGTATAGGCCAGTGGCCAGACTCAGATAAAATACCAAGATCTCGTTAAGCGTGTTATTATGAAATAACCACGAACGCCGACCAGGGCTAGGCCCACCTCTCGCCTAGGTGGTCTCAACCTGCCCTGTCGCTCCGCCACAAAGTAACAGTCGGGGGTCGTCGGGAACCTAGGCCCACCTCTACTGGGATGGAGCCACCTGTCCTTCCAGCCCCCACATTGGAATCACTTGCGGGTACTCTACGAGCCGACCGAGTTTAGTCACCATCTGTATAGTATGTATGTATGTAAGTATATACCCATGATCACCTCCCGAGTGATCACGGACCGATAGTATAGCAAGGCAGACGGACAAGAATGTAGGGCCACAGATGATAAACTAGCATCCTATACTAAGCATTTAGGATTGCAGGTAAGGTATCAACAACTGTAGCAACAATGACAGGCTATGCAACAGAATAGGATTAACCGAAACAGTAACTTGCTACACTACTCTAATGCAAGAAGTAGAGTGAAGGAATAGGCGATATCTGGTGATCAAGGGTGGGGGCTTGCCTGGTTGCTCTGGCAAGAAGGAGGGGTCGTCATCTCCATAGCCGAATGAGGCAGCAGCAACGTCGGTCTCGTAGAGAAGAGGGGGAAGAAACAATAAATACAATGCAAACATAAGCACGGTGAAGCATGACATGACAATGAGCGGTGCTAGGTGTGCCCTAACGCGATATTAGGTGATACCAGTGAAGGGGGGGGGGGAACATCCGGGAAAGTATCCCCGATGTTTCACATTTTCGGACAGTTGAACCAGAGGTGAAATGTTGCACGTTTGCTATGCTAGGGACGTGTGGCTAACGAACGGGCTGCGTATTCGGATTCGTCTCGTCGTTCTAAGCAACTTTCATGTACAAAGTATTTTCATCCGAGCTACGAATTACTTTATATTAATTTTTAAAGTTTTATTTCATTTTTAGAATTAACAGAATTAATTTAATTAGAAAATGCAATTATGACGTCAGCATGATGTCAGGGTGATGTCAGCAGTCAACCAGTCAGTTGACTTAGTCAAACTGACGTGTGGGTCCCATTTGTCATAGACTCATATTAACTAAACAGGATTAATTTGTTTAACTAAGTGAATAGGTTAATTAATTTTAGTTAAACTAGATTAATTAAGTTAATTAATCTATTAATTAATTAATTAATTTTATCTTCATTTAAAATATTTTTTAGTCTCCTTTTTTCATAGGGGCGTGGGGCCCCCTGGCAGATGGCCAAGCGAGTTGGCCCACAGTGCGAAGCCGCCGAATACGAAGATGTGTCCGGGGAGGAAAATCTCCCCCTGGACTGCATTGCTGTAGATTATTGATGGAGCCATCAAACCTTCTGGTGACGATGCAGCGGAACTCTAAATCAAAGCACCAATGTCAGTGTCAAAACCGGCGGATCTCGGGTAGGGGGTCCCGAACTGTGCGTCTAAAGCTAATGGTAATAGGAGGCGGGGGACACAATGTTTACCCAGGTTCGGGCCCTCTCTATGGAAGTAATACCCTACTTCCTGCTTGATTGATCTTGATGAATATGAGTATTCCAAGAGTTGATATACCACGAGATCGTAATGGCTAAATCCTAGAAGTCCAGCCTATGATTATGATTGTTGTTGTCTCTAGGGACTAAACCCTCTGGTTTATATAGACACCGGAGAGGGCTAGGGTTATACAAGGTCGGTTACAGATAAAGGAATCTAAATATCTGAATCACTAAGCTTGCCTTCCACGCCAAGGAGAGTCCCACCCAGACACGGGAAGAAGTCTTCTGTCTGGTATCTTCATAGCCCAACAGTCCGGCCCATGTATATAGTCCGGCTGTTCGAGGACCCCTTAATCCAGGACTCCCTCGGTCATCACCCACTCCGGCACCGCCGCCCGAAGGCGGGAGGTGGAGGTGGAGGCCCACACGTGCGTTAGCGACCTTGCACACTACATCAAGTTCCTAGGGGAGAGGAGGAGCGCCTCATCGAGCATGCAAAGAGCCTTAGCGCCATCGTGGCCGTAGCACACGCCATCGCAGAGGCGAGGAATCAGGAGATCTATGAGGAGAACCACCGCTTCGAGAGGGGTCGTCTAGAGCGGCAGAGGGTGTTGATACGTCTCCAACGTATCTACTTTTACAAACAGTTTTGCCCTTGTTTTGGACTCTAACTTGCATGATCTGAATAAAACTAACCCGGACTGACGTTGTCTTCAGCAAAACTGCCATGATGTTGTTTTATGTGTAGAAAAGAAAAGTTCTCGGAATGTCCTGAAAATCCATGGAGGCACTTTTTGGAATTAATAAGAATTTATGGGCGAAAGAAATACACCAGGGGGCCCACAGGCTGTCCACGAGACAGGGGGCGCCCCCCCTAGGGCGCGCCCTCCTATCTCGTGGGCCCCCTGGACCTCCACCGACCTCAACTCCAACTCCATATATTCACGTTCGAGGAGAAAAAAATCAGAGAGAAAGTTTCATCGCGTTTTACGACACGGAGCCGCCGCCAAGCCCTAATCTCTCTCGGGAGGGCTGATCTGGAGTCCGTTCGGGGCTCCGGAGAGGGGGATTCGTCGCCGTCGTCACCATCAACCATCCTCCATCACCAATTTCATGATGCTCACCGCTGTGCGTGAGTAATTCCATTGTAGGCTTGCTGGACGGTGATGGCTTGGATGAGATTTACCATGTAATTAAGTTAGTTTTGTTAGGGTTTGGTCTGTATTATCCACTATGTTCTGAGATTGATGTTGCTATGACTTTGCTATGCTTAATGCTTGTCACTAGGGCCCGAGTGCCATGATTTCAGATCTGAACCTATTATGTTTTCATGAATATATGTGTGTTCTTGATCCTATCTTGCAAGTCTATAGTCACATATTATGTGTTATGATCCGACAACCCCGAAGTGACAATAATCGGGATACTTCTCGGTGATGATCGTAGTTTGAGGAGTTCATGTATTCACTATGTGCTAATGCTTTGTTCCGGTTCTCTATTAAAAGGAGGCCTTAATATCCCTTAGTTTCCGCTAGGACCCCGCTGCCACGGGAGGGTAGGACAAAAGATGTCATGCAAGTTATTTTCCATAAGCACGTATGACTATTTACGGAATACATGCTTACATTACATTGATGAATTGGAGCTAGTTCTGTGTCACTCTATGTTATAGCTATTACATGAGGAATCGCATCCGGCATAATTATCCATCTATATTCAGCGGTCCACTCTCCCACAACCCACTGTACCCTCTACTTGAACATGGTGCTTTATGCTTCATATTATTATCCAATGATGTGTTGCCATCCTATGATGTCTGAGTAGATTTTCGTTGTCCTACCGGTGATTGATGAATTGCTATGATTGGTTTGAATTGCATGTTTTATTATTGGTGTTGTCCTATTGTGCCCTCCGTGTCGCGCAAGCGTGAGGGATTCCCGTTGTAGGGTTTGCAATATGTTTATGATTTGCTTATGGTGGGTGGCGTGAGTGACAGAAGCACAGACCCGAGTAACTAGGTCGTTTGCGTATGGGATAAAAGGGGACTTGATGCTTTAATGCTATGGTTGGGTTTTACCTTAATGAATCTTTAGTAGTTGCGGATGCTCGCTAGAGTTCCAATCATAAGTGCATATGATCCAAGTAGAGAAAGTATGTTAGCTTATACCTCTCCCTCAAATAGAATTGCAATAGTGATTACCGGTCTAGTAACATAGTCAATTGCTTAGGGACAATTCCACAACTCCTACCACCACTTTTCCACACTCGCTATATTTACTTTATTGCTTCTTTATCTAAACAGCCCCTACTTTTTATTTACGTGTTCTTTATTATCTTACAAACCTATCCAACAACACCTACAAAGTACTTCTAGTTTCATACTTGTTCTAGGTAAGGCGAACACTAAACATGCATAGAGTCGTATCAGTGGGAGATAGGACTTGAGAGAATATTTGTTCTACCTTTAGCTCCTTGTTGGGTTCGACACTCTTACTTATCAAAAGAGGCTACAATTATCCCCTACACTTGTGGGTTATCCAGGAGCACCTTGCCGTCGAGGCCACCGTTGACGCCTCGCGCGCCGACGCCACGACGCGGTTGGCTGCTTTAAATGACAGTTCGTGGCATTTTCTCGAGGCCAATGTCGATGCCTTCGATGAAGACCACGAGGTGTTCTCTCAGCGTGCCCATGCTTACTTCAACTCGAGAGCCAGCGGGTTAGTGCCCAGAGCGGCTCAGGCAACTCACCACTACGACGAGGGCACCCACGATGTGGAGGCCTCACCCTCTTCCATCTCTAAGGAGCCAATCATCATCGATATCTCCGATGATGAGGAGTAGCTTGTCTTATTAGCTCACTATATATAAGGACCTATGTTTAGTTTGCTAGCTACGTTAGTTAAGCATGCTCGGTTTACCCGTTGCATGTGCTGCTCCTGCCTTTCCTTAACAAATTCTAGTGAATTATCCTATCTACTTTTACCATGCAATCTGTTGCTCTAGTGTATATGTTCTATATGTCGTGCAATGTGGTGCTCACTTATTAATTGTTTGGTTAATTATTTGTCATCTTCAATTAACTGTTTGGTTCAATTCTACAAATGTGATGTTCAATTCTCCAGGCTGCAATTTTGTATTGTCTTCCATGTGAGAAATAAATCAAATTTATCTTTACAAAATACATGAGAAACAAATACAATTGCTATATTTCCAAGTTTTCAAGCATGCTTGGTTTGGTTAACTGTCTGGTCTTCTATTATGTTATACATTGTGCAATGTGGTGCTTAGTTAACGTTTGATTCATTTGTTGGGGTGTTTAGTTAACTGTTTGGTTCAATTCTGCAATGCGATGTTCAATTGTTGTGTGTGCATTCTGTTATTGTATACCATGTGAGAAATAAATTGAATTTTGTTGTACTAAATACATGAGAAACAAATACAATTGCTATATTTCCAAGTTGTTCAGCATGCTTGGTTTGGTTAACTGTCTGATCTTCTATTAGGGGTATGTTATATCATGCAATGTGGTGCTCAGTTAATGTTTGGTTCATTTGTTGTGGTGTTTAGTTAACTGCTTGGTTCAATTCTACAATGCGATATCCAATTGTCGTGGGTAGAATTTTGTATTGTTGTGCATGTAAGGAATAAATCAAATTTGGTTGCACTTAATACATGATAAACATATACAATTGCTATATTTTCTAGTTCTTAATCATGCTTGGTTTGGATAAATGGGTTTTCTATGTGGATTGAATTAATCTGATGAATCTGCAATGTGCTTATTTTTCATCAACATATTTTACTGATAGCATGTGAACCCTCACTTAACCTGATCACTAACTACCTTATATGTGTTGTAGGGAAACAATGGGAAGCACTAAGGTTTAAAATCAAGGTTTGCACATGCATGGTCCTTTGTCTAATAGCACATTATTGTGCAATTGAAGGAACCATTCTAATATTTAGGTTTTTAACAATTTGGTCTTGCACATGTAGGTCCTACTGTCAGAGATTTTGACCCATTGTTCGACCCTTTTTGCATATGGGGAAATGAGATGTCCATGAATATTAGTCAAGTCAAGAAACTCAGAAAGATTGTTAGGAAAAAGAAATTAGCGACAAAAAACAACAAGATCTTTGTCTGCACAGACATCAGTTCACTACAGGATGGTACTAACTTTTATACCTTGCCTTTTTTATTCCTTTGCCTCATTTCCAATATCGAGAAGATATCTATGCACATCCTTATTTTCAGGCCTTTCCAAAGCAGTTCACTGATGATTACCTCTCAAACCACCTGTATGGTCAGGAGGCGAGGAAGGTACTCATACAACACCCATGGTTCAATATTGAAGTGTTCCTAAAGAGGATGAAGGATGGATGGTCAATCATCCACAGGCACTAGCATAAAGTTGCAAAGACGTTCAACATCAATGAAGGCTCAATATTCGCCTTTCGCCTCAGCAGTTTTCCAGATGAGATTCATCTATCTATGTACCATCTATGATGCTAATTTCGAAAGGTTATATATGTTGCATGTGAAACTTGGTGCTGGTGCAGTTGTGTAATGGGGTAGCTGAGTGCTGAAGCTATATGATGTTGTACTCTGATGTATTTCAATTATGAAATCCTGCTTCCATAATATGAAAATGAAATATATTGTGTGCTTAATATGAAATGTCAATTAGATTAATAAATGGATTATTAATAATAGGACAATTAGCCTGTTTTTTTCTATTGCAAACGATTATTGAGAAAACACCGTGCGCGATGACCTCAGGCAACACACATAGTTTTTAGGAATAAACCGTGTTGGATCAATAAACAATCACACATGATATCCTCTTGAATATTGTTTGCGTTAGGCCACCTTGCGCAAACGTTTACCACATAAAAAGTGTGTGTGATGGACAACCTTTGCCACACAGTTTCTTCTATGCACCGTGTGTGATGCATTTAATAACGCAAATGATAAAATTGTTAATATCGTGTGCAATGGCAAAGCTATCACAAACGATTTAATGTGGAAAAATGTGTTTGATGTACCTGCCAATGGAAACGTTTTTCTTGGAGTGACTGTGTGGAAAGTATATATGAACGGAAACGTACTTCTTGTATTGACTGTGGGGATGTACATACTAACGGAAACATATTCCTTGGATTGACCGTGTGGAATGTACATACGAACGGAAACGTTTAGGTGAGACTGACTGTGTGGGATGTACTTACGTCTGGAAACGATTTGGCCTGTATAATTGTATTTTTTAGCACAACTGTATGTATAACCATATTTGATCGCTCGCCCATCGCACACGACCTCACTTTGTCGAGCGTGTGTGACCGGAGGGCCTATCCCCGACGGTTTCTGGGTCGTGTGGAAGTACCCCCTTATCGCCGTCACTCACTTGGCGACGGTTCAAAACGCTGTCAGGGAAACGGTTAAAAACCGTTTGTATAGCACTTTTTTTTACCAGTGTATCATCATAACTATGTGCTTTTCTATCAATTGCTCAACAGTAATTTTTTTACCCACTATAAGCTTTCTTTCAAGAGAGAAGCCTCTAGTGAAAACTATGACCCCCGGGTCTATCTTTTATCATATTATTTTCCTATCTATAAAATCAAAAACACAAAAATGCCTTGCTGCATTTATTTACTTTTATTTTATTTGCAGTTTTACTTTTCTTTTATATCTATCACTATCAGATCTCATCCTTGCAAGTAAACGTGAAGGGATTGACAACCCCTTTATCATGTTGGGTGCAAGTACTTGTTTGTTTGTGCAGGTGCAGTTATTGGAGACTTGTTTGTTCCTCCTACTGGATTGATACCTTGGTTCTTAACTGAGGGAAATACTTATCTCTACTTTGCTGCATCACCCTTTCCTCTTAAAGGAAAAAACAACACAAGCTCAAGAAATAGCAATGTCCGCTGCATTCTTGAACTCCCAGGCTGGTCTCCCCTTGTTCTGCAGAGGGGCAATCCAGCGACGAAGAAAGTCAGCGCCCACCATTTCAATGGTGAGACCGGCAGCTCTAAGACGGTGGATTCTTCTGACGGCAATTGTGAGCTTCTTGTCATGAGTATCGAGACTTCTCTGATCCTTGCCGTGGACCACCTTCTTCTTCTGGGGCTAACAGAGTGGCGGGAAATCATTCTCTTTTATCCAGCACCAGTCCGCCCGCCACTCATCCCACTTCCGATGTAGATTGCCCTCTGGATAAAAGTCCTTGTTCCATGCCCTAGGAATCTAGGTGACACTACCGGAAAAGGCATCTCCTTCAATGCATGGAATGAAATAGTGGCGGAAGAGGGCTACATTGGGGACTACCCCGACAAAGTTTTCGCACATATGGGCAAAAACAGGCATGCAAGTCATGGCGTTCGGTGTGAAATCTAAGGGATGGAACCCGTACGAATGAAATCTAAGAGATGGAACCCATACATGCGAAAACAGATATGCAAGTCATTTTCTTTACTGCATATTTTTACTGCATATTAACTAAATCAGAGAATGGAGGGTAGAGTCCACAATAGAAATATGCAGTCAAGAAAGGGTATTTAACTTTGTTGCCTTTTGTGGAGCCAGGAAGTACATGGGGGACAGTGTGAGTCATCGTCTCCTTCCCCCACATGTATGTGTACCGCTTTATCAGGGTGCTCTTGCTGAGCAGCGGCGCGAAGACGACATAGTTCCTCTGTCCTTCCTCTAGGGCTTCTTTCCTCGCCTCCGCCTCCAGGTCGACGACTTTCTCATGCTTGTCTTGGCCCTTTTTAGGTGCCATGGAGATCGTAGAAGAGGAGGCTGGGGATAAGGAAGGGAGTAGAGGCGGCAGATGGAGGAGATTTTCTCTGCTCTGGCACTAGGAAGAAGACGATGGTGGGTTGCTAGATTGGAAAGGAGGGGAGGTAAATGAGAAGTGCCCTTCGCGGATTCCTTATGGATGCACTTTTCAGGCGCACTATTCGTGCAGCCTTTCATCCCACCTCTTCCACGTTCCGCATTTAATGCACACCATGGGAGGCGTGGTAAAAGAGAAGATTATGACAGTTAATCTCTACCATGTGTGCATGTGCACTGTTTGGTCCTAGCCCAACGATGCCTCGTATGTGTGTGTGGCCCAGGCCCGACAGTAGGGCTTGCCGGAAGAAAGCTATAAACAAGCTCAAGACTTAGTTGATAAAATCACAAAGAAGATCTCTAGGCAAGTGATTCAGAGTATTAAGATTATACAGAAGACCAAGACTGGAGTTGCTTGGCAAGCAAGCGAAGACCCAGCAAGCTCCATGCCGGCAAGTTCCCACTACTTTGCTGCCGCTCCCTCAGTGACTAGTATATCACTTATCAAATAGGTGTCTAGCGGGCAGGTAGTTAGGTGAGTTCTGTCTGGGCACATGTCAGCTCGCCGCCGAAGATATAACTTTAATGACACCCATCCCAGGAGCGTGTCAATATAATAAAAAGGTAGTTGGACAAATGACACATAAGGAGAGACGATCCTTGCCGACAAGCTTCACCAGCATGACACCTCACCGCGCATTTAATGCATTTGTCCTAACCCGTCAGAATCAGTTATTTCGCACTGTAGCGACTATTTGCCTTATGTAAAGACCATTTTGCCACTGTGGTGACCCCTTTCCCTGTAAAAGGAGGCCCATTGGTACCTTTACAAAGGTCGTATCTTTGCTTATTTGCACGCGTAGCTGCACTTCCCGCACACTCCTGCCGACAAGTTGCGCACCTTGTAACTAAGCATAAACACATCAAATACAACAAAGCAGGAGTAGGATTTTACACTTCACAGCGGCCCGAACCTGGGTAAATCTCTATGTTGATTGCTAGAACTGCTCTTTGTGCTCGTCGATTTCCCTAGTTGAACTGCAAAGGGGGCGTTGCCGATCCCACAGGTTGCCGTACACACGACACTCACAGGAACAAGAGAGAGATGTGTTGGGCGGGGAAATTCAGCACATAGTTTGACAAGAGAAAAAGAAATGATTTACTTTTAGGAAAGGAAAATCTAGAAGGGAATTTGAAGCTTGAACACATATCAAACGAACTGAGAAATCCTAGAAAGTGCACTCTCAAATTTAAATAAGAACCGCTTGATAATCATTTATTGAATTAGTGTAATGACTCGACAAAATCGAAAGAAAAAAAGTTGTCTTTTGGGCATCTAGTGCCACCCCTAGTTGGTTTTGGAGTATTGACGACAAAGTTAGTTGAGGGACTAATGCGTTTGTGAGAATTCCAGGATAACGCAGGTAGTGTCCCTCATTGATTCGGTTTACCTACCAGAGATGACCCCTAAAAATGTATGAAGACATTGATGACAATGGTGGTATGTGAAGATATTCATATTGAAGACTATGACATGAGAAGACAATGAGTGAAGACTATGGAGTGCGAAGACTGTGTTGTTTCGTTGTTTCCTTTTCTTCTTTGTTGAGTCATAGGAACCACCGTACTATTAAGTGGGGTCCAAGTGAACAAAGTCAGAATGACTGAAGTGATGCTCAACCCAAATCCTATGTCTTCGAGCGAAGACAATGAGAGCAAATCTTATCCAGAGCTGGATGAGTCAGCTTTGCTTGTAGCCCAAGTAAAGTTGTCGTGTGTGTTTGAAATCTGACCGTTGGAACACGTGGCAGTTCCTTAGTGACCCAGGGTTATTTCGGACATATCAGGTCGGGTTGCCTTGTGGCTATAAATAGCCCACCCCCTTCACCATAAATTGGTGGCTGCTCAAAGTTAGTTTACAGCTTTTGTCGTTTGAGATCAACCCACCTCGAAGCCTTTGAGAGAGAGAAATCCTTGCGAGGACAAAGCCCAAACACCCAGAGCCAAAGAGTGTTTGGCATCACTGAAGTCTTTCTGTCTAAGTGACCTGAAGACTTATTACACTTGAGGATTGTGTATCCTCCAGCCGGTTAGGCGTCGTGTTCTGAGCATCCAAGAGTCATTGTGGATCGCGGGTGAACGAAGTCTGTGAAGGTTCGGAATTCTACCTTGAAGACTTACCAGAGTGATTGGGCGAGGACTGTGTGTCCTTAGCTCAAGGGGAATAAGGTGAAGACGCGGTCTTATGAGTTGAATCTCAGCCTCACTAACCAGATGTACAGCTGTCACAGCAACTGGAACTGGTCCAACAAATCCTGTGTCTTCAACAAGTGACTGGTTCTATCCTCTAGCCCCCTTTACCTTAAGTTTGTCTTCGTGAAGTCATTGCCTATTTGTCATACCTGTTTGACTTCATTGCTTGACTACTATAGTTGATTGGCTTCATACTATCTTCCATCCTGATCCTTACTGCCAAGCTGCCATTAGTCTTTGTACTTTCACATTATTGCATACTTGACTATGGTTTGCTTGTTGTAGTTTATCTTCCGCTGCATATCAATTAGGTCATTTCTATTGTTTGTCTTCAAAACTTCCACGTTTTGAAGACTTTGATAAAAATCACCTATTCACCCCCCCTCTAGTCGATAACTAGCACTTTCAATTGGTATCAGAGCAAGGTACTCCCTTGTTCTGTGTGATTCGGTTTAACCACCTGGAGTTTAGCTATGTCGACTGCAGGATTGAGGAATGTATCTTGCCCCACCTTTGACGGTCATGAGTATCCTCGGTGGAAGGCCATGATGAAGAAGCGACTCATGGCTATGGATAGCGAACTGTGGATCATCACTGAGATTGGTCTTACCGATCTATGCAAGATGGCACAGGCCGATGACATTCGCAAGTACACTCTACTGAACCTCACAGCGAAGGATGTCATCTGCTCCTGTCTGTCCCGAAATCAGTTCAGGAACGTCATGCACCTCAATCATGCGAAGCTAATCTGGGACCGGCTTTCTGAGGTCTATGAAGGTCATCTTAATCGTCATGATCCTTGGCTTGATGACTACAAGGAGTCTCTTAAAGAGATGACCTTTCCACCTGAATCTTCTTCATCTTCACCATGCCTCATGGCAGGGGGTGCTAAGGTAACTGAATGCTACCTCTCTGAAACTAGTGATGATGAATCAGGTGATGAATTTGGCCCCAACTATGTCAAACTTGCTTCCCTTGCCACTAAACAACAAAGAGCCTTGGAAAAGGTTCAAAACATGCTTAGTAAGAGCGATGATATGTTGGGTGAAGAAATGGATCAGTCAAAAGCATTGGTTGAGAGTCCTCAGAGACTTCATTCCAAGTTTGACGCCCTTCAAGATCAACATAATGCTCTCTTGTCTGATCACGAGAAGCTTTCTTCTGAATGTCTTGAAAGAAAGCAAGATCTTGAAAAGATAAGAGTGTACTATGGAGATCTTCAGAAGGAGCGCGATTCATTACTTGCTCAACAAATCAGCGTTACACAGGATGGATTTGAACCACCATGTCTAAAATGCATTGAGCGTGATAACGCTACCTCTGTTGCTGAATGTTCCACTGTTGCTGCTGTCGCATTGTCCTCAACTACAGATGTGGAAACTAACCCCTCTACGGAGGATACCACTACTATTGCTGATGAAAATGCTAGGTTGAAGACATTGCTTGAAACAGGGATGTATAAAAGTCTGAAAGGACATCAGACACTTTGCGATGTCCTCAAAAAGCAGATTTTGAACCGAAACCCTAGGAAAGAGGGTGTTGGGTTCGAGAGGAAAATGAATGTTGATGGTTCCTATTGGAAGCCTGAGCAGTATCCCAAAACCACATGGGTTGCTGCAAAGGAACCTTCAGTGGATCCATCCACCTTATCTGGCTTTACCTGTGCTAATCCTATCATCATTGATGAATCCTTTGATGCAAACTATAAACTGTTCAAAAATCAGAATGGTGAAGTGTTTGCCAGGTATATTGGTGCTAACTACAGGAATGGACCACCTATGAAGAAGATCTGGGTTCCCACAAGCTATCTTGAGAATCTTCCTGTGAATGTGGTCATGACACCACCAGGGGAGAAGACAAACCCCAGACCTAAGGCGTCATATGGTCCAACGGCTTCATACAGATACAGGACTCACCTGAGTCACTCTAACGCCAATGTTTTGCAGAGAAATCATACTCAAACTTATGAATATGAGCGTGTGTCTTCAAACCGCTATGTTCATAGGACTAAGAACTTTTCTGCTTATTCATATGAGTATCATTCATCTCCTGCAAGGCTATTTGCTAGGGCTTCAAAGCCGGAATTCTCAGATGCTGCACTTAGACTCATTGCTTCTAAGCCACCCCTGAAGATGTGGGTGGTGAAGAAGAATTAACTTTCTTTTGCAGAAAAAGGTCTTCAGCCAGCAATCAAAGGCGTCCGATACTATTGCTGGGGACCTAAAACACATTAAGGGACGCATGATAAAATGACTTACTATGTATTTCACATATGAATCGCTTACCAGTCATACTATGAATTCTAACCTTGATCTAAGCTGTGATAATCCTTGTGTGCGTCAAATGCTTATGCTTCACAACATACTTTGTGAAGCCTATCCTCCTAACTGCACTGTAGGGTATGACACCTCGTGCTTCAGAATGGATTATGGACAGCGGATGCACTAATCATATGACTGGTGATCGAAGTCTTCTCATGGACTCAACCTTACATCCATCCGACAAGAGTCACATCACATTTGTTGACACTGGTAAAAGCAAGGTATTGGGTCTAGGTAGAGTTGCAATCTCAAAGGATCAACACATGGATAAAGTGATGCTTGTTGAATCCCTTGGGTTCAACTTAATGTCTATCTCAATGCTTTGTGACTTGAACATGATTGTGCTATTCGGAAAATATCGTTGCCTTGTACTAATGGAATCTGACAAGTCTCTAGTATTTGAAGGGTATCGGAAAGATGATCTATACATGGTAGATTTCTCAGCAGGTCCAAAACTTGTCGTATGTCTTCTTGCAAAAGCTTCAGAATGCTGGCTCTGGCATCGGAGGCTGGGGCATGCTGGCATGAGGAACTTACACACACTCGTCAAGAAGAAGCATGCCATAGGCATCGAGGGTGTCAAGTTCAAGAAGGATCATCTGTGTGGTGCCTGCGAAGCTGGAAAGATGACTAGGGCAAAGCACCCCTCGAAGACAACCATGACGACATCTCAACCCTTCGAGCTATTACACATGGACTTATTTGGCCCTACTCACTACTCTACCCTCACAACAACAGCTTGTCTCTATGGCTTCGTCATTGTTGATGACTACTCAAGATATACATGGGTGCACATAATTCTCTACAAGACTGAAGTACAAGATGTCTTCAGACGCTTCGCCAATCGTGCCATGAACAATTATGACATCAAGATCAAGCATATCAGAAGTGATAACGGCACTGAATTCAAGAACACCGGGCTTGATCTTTATCTGGATACAATGGGAATCACTCATGAGTTTTCTGCTCCATACACACCTCAGCAAAATGGCATTGTAGAGCGCAAGAACAGAACCCTCATTGAGATGGCTCGAACAATGCTTGACGAGTACAAGACACCAAGAAAGTTCTGGCCTGAAGCTATTGATACAGCATGTCACATCATCAACCGTGTTTACATCCACAAGCTTCTGAGCAAAACATCCTATGAGCTCCTTACTGGCAAGAAGCCAAATGTCAGCTACTTCAGAGTATTTGGTGCTAGGTGCTGGATCAAGGATCCCCATCACAAGTCAAAATTTGCACCTAAAGCTCACGAAGGCTTCATGCTCGGTTACGGAAAGGACTCACACTCTTACAGAGTCTTCAACCTCTATCACTATAAAATCATTGAAACTGTGGACGTGCGATTTGATGAAACCAATGGTTCACAAAGAGAGCTCCTACCAAGTACACTAGATGAAGCTCCGTCCAGCGAATCTATCAAGCTGATGGGAACTGGTGAAATCATGCCTTCTAAAGCACTGCCTGAAGAGGAACTTATCATTTCTGCACCAAATCAACCTGAAGACAATGCTCAGACCAAAGACAATCCTCCCAATGATGACAATGGTCAGCAAGAGCAAGGTCTTCGTCCAGTTCATCCTCGTGTTGCTAATGAAGTACAAATTGAGAAGATAATTGATAGCATCAATGTGCCTGGTCCACTTACTCGCTCAAGAGCAACACAGTTAGCAAATTTCTGTGGGCACTTTTCGTTTGTGTCAATATCAGAACCCAAGAAAGTTGCCGAAGCCTTTATGGAACCCGAATGGATTCAAGCCATGCAAGAAGAACTTCAACAGTTCAAGCTGAATAATGTTTGGGAACTTGTCAAGTGTCCTGACCCTTGCAAGCATAATATTATTGGCACAAAATGGATATATCGAAACAAGCAAGATGAGCATGGTCAAGTCGTCAGAAACAAAGCACGTCTTGTGGCTCAAGGATATACTCAACTTGAAGGAATTGACTTCAATGAAACATTTGCTCCTGTGGCTAGGCTTGAAGCTATTCGCATACTGCTAGCCTATGCTAACCACCACAACATCTTACTATATCAAATGGATGTGAAGATTGCATTCCTCAACGGCAAGATTGAAGAAGAAGTGTACGTTACTCAACCACCTGGCTTTGAAGATCCAAAACAGCCTGATATGGTGTACAAGCTAAACAAAGCATTGTATGGCCTCAAACAAGCTCCTCGCGCTTGGTATGATACGATCAAAGACTTCCTGAAGAGCAAAGGCTTCAAACCTGGATCCCTCGATCCCACACTCTTCACGAAGACATATGATGGTGAACTGTTTGTGTGCCAAATATATGTGGATGACATTATCTTCGGCTGCACCAACCAGAAGTATAGTGATGAGTTTGGATACATGATGCAAGAGCAATATAAGATGTCCATCATGGGTGAGCTGAAGTTCTTCCTTGGTCTTCAAATTCGTCAGCAAAGGAATGGCATCTTCATATCTCAAGAAAAATATCTCAAAGACTGTCTGAAGAAGTTTGGAATGCAAGATTGCAAAGGTTACACGACGCCAATGCCAGCCAAACACCATCTTGGTCCCGACGACAATGGTAAAGAGTTTGATCAAAAGGTATACCGCTTCATGATTGGTTCCTTACTTTACCTATGTGCATCTAGGCCAGATATTATGCTTAGTGTTTGCATGTGTGCTCGATTCCAAGCGGCACCAAAGGAATCGCATCACTTAGCTGTGAAGCGAATTCTTAGATATTTGGCTTTCACCCCAACACTCGGATTATGGTATCCAAAGGGCTCAAGATTTGATTTGGTTGGATTCTCGGATGCTGATTATGCTGGAGACAAGGTGGATCGCAAGTCTACATCAGGCACATGTCACTTTCTGGGATGATCACTTGTCTGTTGGTCTTCAAAGAAGCAAAACTGTGTATCACTCTCAACTGCTGAATCTGAATACATTGCTGTTGGATCTTGCTGCGCTCAGCTTCTGTGGATGAAGCAAACTCTCAAGGACTATGGCATCAATCTGAAACAAGTACCTCTCTTCTGCGACAACGAAAGCGCCATCAAGATTGCCAACAATCCAGTCCAGCACTCGAAGACAAAGCACATTGAAATTCGTCATCACTTTCTTAGAGATCATGTCATGAAGAAAGACATTGACATCATTCACGTCAACACTGAAGAGCAACTGGCAGATATCTTCACAAAGCCCTTGGATGAGAAAAGGTTTTGCAAGTTACGGTGTGAGCTAAATATCTTGGAATCCTCAAATGTCCTATAATCAGGCACACATCGTAACACTTATGCATGTTGATGATTTAGATGTGCAACACACGAAGTAAAGTATATCTTCAAACAATGAAGACTTACATTCTGAGTGTGAATACATTAACGTGGAATTTGACTTCGGAGCGCCACAATAATTGTGCGCCATGTCTAGGTCTAATACTTCCTATACGGTGGGTAACGCCACCACCAAATTTCTTGGTTTGAAGTGTTTCACTCATGGCGTTATTATTATTGCAATGTCTTCGCATTTGGTCTGTCTTCATATTTCAACTTATCTTCATGATTTGATTGCTTTCTGATATACATACTAGTATTCTGTCCTCTACAGCATTCACTTATAGCTATGTCTTCCTTGTTGAATCTTTTGAACTAAGTGAATGTGATTGGACCCTAATCTCTCCATGCTTTCTATCTCAAACTCTATCTGTCCAAATCATATGCATTCTATTGAAACTGTAAATTGTCTTCTCTGCATCCTTGTCAGCAGAAGGCACAGAGACAAACATTAAGTCTGTTTTTAAATGATTCATCCTTATAGTTTGAAATCCGGAGAATCCGGAACAACCATCCGACAAACTTGGCGGGCGTGGGAACGTGGGACAACTCTGAGTATGTCGCATGCTTGCCACGTGTCCCTTAGAGGTGAACAGGCAGGGGCACCTGCGTAATTGCGCTATGCCACACCCCTTATTATAAATACATGTCCCCTGCGGTAAAGAAAACCTTCTTCCACCTCTCCACCTCGTCAAAACCCTAGCGCCACCGCTAGCTCTCGACGACGCCGACGACGAAGCGCTTAGCTGCCGCGACTTCTCCGACGCCCTCCTCACGCTGGCCGCGGACATCGTCCTCTCCGCCGCCGCCATAGGTGTCCTCCGTCGCCAAGTTAGGGCATAGTGGATTGAACTGCTCGGTCTCCTATTCATCCCATCTAGCAGTTCTTCGTGTGGTAAATATAACTCTATTTTTACCATCTTTTTGATCCTCAATGATTCATCCTATTTACCAAAATTGGTTTCCGCCTATACAATGTTAGATCTATTCTGTCTGCATCTCATACTGCCTAGTATATTCACTTAAACTTCATATCTAGTTAGATTCCTCACTTGTACTTATTCACGGATTCGTACAAATCTGGAACCAACTCTCAACATATAAGTGAATGTCTTCGCATCATGAGGTCAATGTCTTCAAACTGATTTATCTTCAAATCTTCTGAGAATGCATATGACCTCTTCCCCTTCCCTCGCATCTCTAATGTTGTCACAGGTACATGTCCATGGGAGAATCCCCTGGTTCTCATAGTCTGCATTCGTTTGCAGAATTCTTACAGCAACACATTAACTCTCCTGAAGCTAGTTCATGTTTGTCCAGCAAGCGAAAGCCCTTGAAGCCTTTGAACGTATTGAAGCCATTCAGTTTGAAATTCATGGCTGCAGAGAAATCTGTAAGGAAGGGTGGCAGACAGCATCAAGGGGGAACATCAAAAGATTTGCCTGATGACCTCGCAGAAATTTACAAGACAGATCCTGAAGAGGATTACAATCAGCGCAAGACTCGAATCCAATGGGTTAGATGATATTGGGCTAAACAATGGTTCAAGTACAAGTTTGTGACCCAGGAGTACGCTGAGAAGAATGCTATCAAAAATCCTTGGGGTGATATTCTCTATCAAGGCCTTCCACCCAAGAACAGAGCTGAAGCTATTGCACAGGATTTCTATCCTTGTATGGTCCGTGGACCTCAACCTGAAAATGCCGAACCATCATCATTGCTCTGGTGTCGTGACGATAATCTCTTCAAGCGCAACTTCCAGCACGCAAAGGCATCAGCCAAAGAAAACAAGAAGTCATGGGGATTAGACTTCAACCCTGGTCCCTCTGCTCCCCGTGCTGACGGCTCACGTGATGCAGAACCCAATGTCATCGGCCCCTTTTCAAACCTTGATGGCCTCATCACTTAAATCTTGGTCCAGGGTGCCAGAGTAGATCATTCTGATAATGATGCTGATACTGATGAAGCCCCAGCTCCTCCTCCAAGGCCGCAGAAGCCAAAGAAGACTAAGGATTCACAATCAGCTGCACCTTCAAAAGCTTCACGTGCAAAGCCACTGATCACTGCACCTCCTGAAGACGGTGTGCAGTCTGAAGATCTATCTCGTATCTCCAAGAAGACGGAGAAGACAAAGAAAATCGTCAAGAATACTGATTAGACATTAACTCCTGCTGCCATTCTACGTGAAGAGCACATTGATCTGTCCAGCGATGACGATCTTGCAGATGATGCTCTTGAGCAACTGATCAAGAGCAAGGAAGAAGCAGAGATCTTCAATAATTTGCCTCTCTTTGACGTGGAAATCATTCATAACTTTATTGATGAGTGGTTTGACACCCCAAATCTCAGCTTTGATGATTTGCAACTTTCCGTTGGCCTCAGCGTCTCCTTCAATGGCGCCATTGCTTCTGAGCTAGCAATTGCTCAGCGCATCGTTGAACTGAAGCACAAGATCGGCTATGAGAAAGCAAAGTTCAAGAAGCATGTGGCCAAGCTCAGCATGCAAGATGTCAAAAACTTCAAGATCATGCTGCACGAGCTCAAAGAAGCCTTTCACAAGAAGCGCGAAGAAGCTCGAGGCTCTCGAGAGCACATGAAGAATCTGGCTGACAAGTGTGTGCTAGCCTACAATGAGGCTGAGAAGCGCAAGGCTCTTGGTCGTCCTGGCATTGACCCCAGAATGGCTGCAAAGAAGAAGAAGCTATCAACTGTCCAACCTGCACTTTCAAGGCAGGATGAACCTCGCATAGTCTTCCCAAGAAGCATGACTGGCTCGAAGCCAAAGGTCATGTCAACCGCTTCAGAACAGAAGAAGACGAGGGCTGCCGAGGCTGAAGCCAGAAAAAGGAAAAACACAGAAGCCTCTGATGCTGCTCCCTCCAAGAAGAAGCGCAAAACCAAGAAGAATCGAGCTGCTCCCACAGAGCCCCTAGTTGTTGAGCCTATCTCAATGGTTCGCCCTGCATCTGAACACCAAGAACGACGGATGATTGTTCATGAGCCTGCTTCCACAGAGGCTTATGAAGCTGAAGACATTCCAGCAGTTGATCCCATCGCTGCTGAAGACATTGGTCACCATGACAATGTTGAAGATGATGAAGTTCTTCCTCAGATCGAGCACAACTTGGTATCATCGCCTGTTCTCACGAACAGCGAAATCATCAGCATTGGTCGTCCTCTGACGCCAATTGCTCAGGATGCATCATGGGCTGATCACCCACAGCAACAAGACTCCCCAAGTTCTCCCCAACAGCAACAAGTCACACCACCTGTGCACGAAGAAGAGGATGAGGCCCAACCAACTCCATCTCCAAAGGCGTAGCCAGTCTTACAAAGGCTTCGTAAAGGACCAAGGCCTCAAGTCCCTCTTCCGAGCGTTCCAGAAGGAGAAGTGCACCACCAATCTGTTGCATGTCAAGTGTTCCCAGAAGCCACTCCGACTGTGAATGTCTCCGTGTCTGAAGCCAAAGCTGCTGAAGACAATCTGGCTGCATCAGCCGATGACGAACATGAAGAAGAACGTGTCCCTACTCCCCCCATTACTGAAGAAGTTGTTCCAGAAGTAAACGTGCCAGTGCCAGACCCTCCAGCTCATCAAGTGGAGGTTGAAAATCTTGAGGCTGCCACCACCAACACAAATGAAGCCCATGACGTAGTCATGGCTGAAGCAAGTGTGGAGCCTGCATCAACCAATATGCCAGAAGCCAATGCTGCAACTGCTACTGAAGCTTCTGTTGTGCAGCCTGAAACCACTGTTGTTGCCACTGCTCTTGTTCCGCCACCAAGGCCCCATACAATTGAGCAAGCATACAACCATGGCCAGCTAATCACTATCAGATGGCCCATTTTGGTCCCTCCGCCTAATGTCTTAGGTCCTCAGTTTGATTATCACATTGAGCATAGGCCTCAGGTCTAGAAACCAAAGCCAAGACTGCCAAGGTTTCCAGGTACTGCCACCTCTACAGGGTCCTTCAATCAAATGGCTTCAAAATCCACAACACCTTCTTTGACAGCGCAAAGAACCCCTACTCAAGGCCAAGAATATCATCTGATCGGTTCTGGAGTCATCAGCAGCGAAGCTATTACTCCTGCGTTATGTATGATCAAGGGCGCATTTTCCCTCATATGCGCCTCAGCACTGAAGCCATTGCTGGACTGCCATGCTTAGAAGAAGCACTTGACTGCTTTCGTGATGCAGGTCTGCTCAGCTTTGTGACAGACAAAGAACATTGGAATGAGGAACTTTTGCTTCAATTCTATGCTACCCTCCACATTCGCGGCTATAACAGGGATATAAAGACATGGGTTCTCGAGTGGATGACAGGAAATATTCATCATGAAGCCAAATCTCTTGACATCATTGAGCTTACAGGGTTATCCACTCCCGGAGAGCTGTACGAACCTGGTTGTCAACACCACCGCAATGCACTGGAGAGCGTCTTCCATAAGCCAGAACCCAACATGAGCCAGATGTTGAGCATGATGAAGCCTTTGCCACATGACACTGAATACCCAAAGGAGTTCTTTGTTGATGACCTTGAGTATCTGTCGTGCACAATATATCACATCATAAGGCGGACTCTATGGCCTATCAAAGGGCATTCATCAGCTGCAAAACTTGAAGGAGCCATGAAGACATTGGTCTTTTACATCCTCAATGGCATCAGCTTCAATGCACAAGAATTCTTCCTTCGGCAACTGGTTGTGTCTGGATCTGACCTTTTTGGCCTGAAATTCTATGCTCCATGGGTCATGCGCCTCATCAAGCTACACTCTGCTATCAACTATCAGCCCTCTGCTCGCAATCATATGATCTTTCTACCAGAGGTTGATATGTCAGTTGAAGCCATATACCCTGAGCCTGCCAAGAAACCTCTTTGTCTTTAAAATGCTGAACACCAAAGCTTCTCTCAGCCCATGGAAGGAGTCCAAGTAGTAACTCGTGTCTATCCAATGGCTGGGAACACTCGTCTGCCTCATCGTGCACCAACTGAAGCTACTAAGAGCACAATTGCCCAAAGGCCTAAGAAGCGCTCTCGCATCCTAAATGACCGAGAACTTCTTGTGGCACTGCATCATAAACAAGACAAGCATCACTTTTGGCTCAAGCGACAGATGCAAAGCCTCTTGGTGGACGTCAATCGCATTCGAAATCTTGCCACCAAGAATGCCTTTGTCACTCACGAGACCTGTCGGCGATCATGGAAGAGTTTGACATTGCTCAGTGCTGAAGCAGATCTTCAAGACGATGGCTTCACTAAAAGATTCAAGTTTGACTCCACTCCTCCACGGAATGCTGTCCTACGTCGAACTCCATCTCTTGAAGACTCTGACTATTCTTCCTCTGCGGCAACTGTGAATGCCAAAGTGATCGATGATGAAGACGATGCTACTTCACCGCCCCCTACTTCTGCACGCATCGACACTGCACCAAGTTCGTCTGCGCCGCCAACCAACAACGACAACCCTGCTGCTTCATCTACTCCTCATGAGGACGAGTAAATGCTCTATGTCTTCAAACCTTTTTGGTCATTACTGACAAAAGGGGGAGAAGCATATGAGTTTGATAGTCTTCAAGCGGGTTCATATGGGCGGTTGCTTTATATTTTTCCTAGTGATTACAACTCTTGCTTTTGATACATTTCGTTCGTTGAGTTGTAACAGTTAAACTTTATGGTCATCTGCTACTTATTTGCTTTTCCATGTGCGATGATAACTTCCGCACTTAGATCATTCTGCAGACGTCCATTTTTCATTATGCATGTCACTTTCTTAGTTATATCATTTCATGCATGATAAATTATCTTCATAAGTTGAAGAGGATCTCCACAAGTACAACCTGCCATGTGCATTTGCATTCCAAAAGCAAATTACTTATATGCACATCTTCAGGGGGAGCCCTTGCCACTTATGAAGACAATATCCTATCCTTTACAATTTCACATAATTTATCCCCGTTGAAAACTTCAACCAGTTTGTCATCAATCACCAAAAAGGGGGAGATTGTAAGTGCATCTAGTGCCACCCCTAGTTGGTTTTGGAGTATTGACGACAAAGTTGGTTGAGGGACTAATGCGTTTGTGAGAATTGCAGGATAACGCAGGTAGTGTCCCTCATTGATTTGGTTTACCTACCGGAGATGACCCCTAAAAATGTATGAAGACATTGACGACAATGGTGGTATGTGAAGATATTCATATTGAAGACTAGGACATGAGAAGACAATGAGTGAAGACTATGGAGCGCGAAGACTGTGTTGTTTCGTTGTTTCCTTTTCTTCTTTGTTGAGTCATAGGAAGGGTCCAAGTGAACAAAGTCAGAATGACTGAAGTGATGCTCAACCCAAATCCTATGTATTCGAGTGAAGACGATGAGAGCAAATCTTGTCCAGAGCTGGATGAGTCAGCTTTGCTTGTAGCCCAAGTAAAGTTGCCGTGTGTGTTTGAAATCTGACCGTTGGAACACGTGTCAGTTCCTTAGTGACCCAGGGTCATTTCGGACATATCAGGTCGGGTTGCCTTGTGGCTATAAATAGCCCACCCCCTTCACCATAAATTGGTGGCTGCTCAGAGTTAGTTTACGGCTTTTGTCGTTTGAGAGCAACCCACCTCGAAGCCTTTGAGAGAGAGAAATCCTTGCGAGGACAAAGCCCAAACACCCAGAGCCAAAGAGTGTTAGGCATCACTGAAGTCTTTCTGTCTGAGTGACCTGAAGACTTATTACACTTGAGGACTGTGTATCCTCCAGCCGGTTAGGCGTCGCTTTTGAGAATCCAAGAGTCATTGTGGATCGCGGGTGAACGAAGTCTGTGAAGGTTCGGAAGTCTACCTTGAAGACTTACCAGAGTGATTGGGCGAGGACTGTGTGTCCTTAGCTCAAGGGGAATAAGGTGAAGACGCGGTCTTCTGAGTTCTCAGCCTCCCTAACCGGATGTACAGTTGTCACAACAACTGGAACTGGTCCAACGAATCCTGTGTCTTCAACAAGTGACTGGTTCTATCCTCTAACCCCCTTTACCTTAAGTTTCTCTTCGTGAAGTCATTGCCTATTTGTCATACCTGTTTGACTTCATTGCTTGACTACTATAGTTGATTGGCTTCATACTATCTTCCATCCTGATCCTTACTACCAAGCTGCCATTAGTCTTTGTACTTTCACGTTATTGCATACTTGACTATGGTTTGCTTGTTGTAGTTTATCTTCCGCTGCATATCAATTATGTCATTTCTATTGCTTGTTTTCGAAACTTCCACATTTTGAAGACTTTGATAAAAATCGCCTATTCACCCCCCCCCTCTAGTCGATAACTAGCACTTTCAAAGACAAAAATAAAATCTAGTTGAAAAGAACAAAAAAAATTAATTTAAGTTCACCTTTAATCAAATTGAAACTCCAAATAATATAAAACTCAACTTCAGCTTTTGTAACCAAATAAAAGAAAATAAATTTTCTGGCCCTGCTTTTTAGAAACTTTTCCCTAAACATTCCGAACATCGGGATGTTACACTTCCGTTCAAGAAATCATTCAAGGGCGGTCCGCGGGATTGTCCATCGACGGCTTGAGGGACTCCAACTATGATCTACACCGACTCGTCTACTTCCGCTGCACTCTGTAGTCCGTAACGATCATGATCTGAACCGTTTATGCATCTTCATATTGTTCCCGGGTGTTCGCATGACATTTTTTCTATTATGTTTCCCAACACCAATGTCACACAGGCATCCGCAAGTTATACTAGGCATACATATTGTAATCTCAAATCCAATTTTTTTAACCCAACACAAAGAAACTTCAAGAAGCAAGACACTATGCACCGAAAAATAATAGAGGAGGAAGCATCATGTGGTCCATCTATTTAAAAAAAGCTCATGATACAATCAAGTTTGAAATCTTTCAAGAACATGAGACACAAAAATCAAACACATAGCTAATAGTACATACTCTTAGCCCCGAGGATGAACTACCCACACATCACCATGAGAACGAAGAGGAAGTTATTGATGGTGATGACGGAGATGTCCCAGGTGGCATCCCAGTGCCACCGAGGCAGAGGGGGAATGGCCCCCTTCCTTCTTCCTTGGTCCTCCGGGGAGAGAGGGAGCCCCCCTAGATTGGATCTCTATTTTTTGTCTCCCGTTATTGGTACTTTTTTGAGGATGAGCGGGACTTCCGCCTTAGAACTCCTATATGGGGCCTTCAGCACTGGCTAGTTGCTTAGCACCCATAACACTCACCTAGGCCGACACATCAGAGCACAAATTCCCTGCTCACCCGCTTGCCCGTCGTGAGTTGCTGGTGTAGTGTGCAGAAAAAAAATCCATAAGCTACCAGCTCTACGAAAAGAACTACCCTTGGACAATTGGTTTTCTAGAAAAAATTTTAAAAAAAAAAGATCAAGAATTTGAAAAAAATCACAAAAAGAAATGTTCATGAATTTGAAAAAAGGGTTCACAAATTAGAAAAATGTCTATGAATTTGAAAATGTTCACCAATTTCAAAAAATATTCATAAATTTGAAGATAGTTCACGAATTTGAAACTTATTCGAGAATTGCAAAAAACTATGAATTTGGAGAGTTAATAAATTTCATATTTGAATGTGAATTTGAAAAAGATTCCCAAAATTTACAAATATTGGTGGATTTGAATATTCTTCACATATTTTCAAAAATATTCATGAATTTTAAAAAATAGTCACAAATTTAATAAAAATCAAGAATTACAAAAATTATTTGTAAACTAGTAATTTGTTCACGAATTTGAAAAAGTTAATGAACTAGAGAAAGTTCATTACTTTGAAAAACAAATCACAGATTTTAAAAAAAGGAAACTCAAAAATTAAAACAAATCAGAGAAGAAAAAGAAAAAATGGAAGGAAACCTGATAGAAAACCATCTTTGAAGCATCTAGACACTTCCCAAAATCGGAATGAATAGCGGCTCGCGGACAACACTGCATTTAGTTGACACACAAAAATGAATGAGAAAAGCAAAAAAAAATGGACCGAACCCAGGACCGAGTGATCTGCACCAAGTTGAGAAATACTACTCCCTCCGTCCCATAATATAAGAGCGTTTTAGTGTCAAAAACGCTCTTATATTATGGGACAGAGGGAGTAGCAAACAACACCATCAGGCTAAACAGGAAATATGTTTCATCTTGCAATAAGCGACTTTTTAGCATTTGAGATGAACATGGGTCGTCTAAATGAATATCCAAATATAATAGATATACTTTAAGCCCAAAAAGATGTGAGTTCTTTGCTTGACTATATCAGGCTAACAATTACAAAATATCTCTAATAGGAATGGGAGCGGTTGTTTCTCGGCCACAGTGAGACACAAGCACATCTCGCTACAAGGACGCCCTTAGTGGACCGACCCATAACCACACATGTACATGTAAACCAATTTTTGTCCAATATAAATACATATGTTAAAATGTTCTCCACGAATTTGTGATGTAAATATTTTGTTAGTGTAATTTTTTATACAATGTTGATAGCATTAAATAAAAGTGGTCGTGGCATTTAGAAAATGTTCACGCGTTACAAAAAAATGTATGCGTCATTTCTAGAAAGTTCTATACAATGTACAAAAAAAAATCACGCAACTCAAAACAAAATGTTTGATTCTTTCGAGAAATGTATTTCACATTTTAACAAATCACTACAAGTTTCAAAAATATGTTTGTCACGATCTAAGAGAATATTTATACAATGTAAAATAATGCACACATAGTTTAAATAAATATTCTGTATCATTCACAAAAATGTTTAAAACGTGTCTTTCAAAAATATTCGACGCGTATTCAAAGAAATGTTCTTAAATATTTATTTGGAAAAATGTTAATCATGTATTTCAAAATGTTAAGCGTGTATATTTCTTAGATATTTAATAAAATGTAAATTTAATATGGAAAAAAGTAGAGATCAAAACATATATTTTGAAAATGTAAAACATGTTTCAAAAAATTTCCTGATATATATGAAAAATGTAGAGTGTTTATGAAAAAGTAGACCAATGTTGAAGAAAAAGAAAAAAAAAACTAAGAAACACGTGAAAATCGAAGAAAGAAACAAAGAAAACAAAATAAATTTGAAGAAAAAAAAATAAAAAGGAAAATAAAAATGATGCAAACAGTGAAAGCTGAACAAGAAAAACATAGAGTGAAAAAACTCACACAGATGCAGCTACGGAACTGGGCCAGCCCACTAGAATCGCACAAGAGGCGAGCCAGAGCTACGTAACTTAGTGAGCGAGACATAGCTCCCGCGACTTTCAACTCCTAATAAGCGATTTTCAGCATTTGCGCTGAAGATGGGTACAAATGAATATCCAAATAAAATATGGATCTTCTATAAGCCCAAGAAGATGCCCAAATCGAGTTTTTTTTTTTTGCATGACTAGACAAGGCCTACCATATTACAAAATAGTTCTAATAAGAAGAATACTGTGGTGCGTACGATGAATCTCCGCCCGATACTCGTACGACCAGAGATGTTGCAATCTGTGGGCCATAACATGCATCGTATATTTATTGTCTTGCCGTATCAGTGTGTGATAAGAAAATGTCATGTGAAAGCAGTTTCGGATAAAAGAAAAGGTCGACTTAACTCATCATCTCTATCTACACTACTTAAAAGAGAAATTGTGTTCCTTTTCCTATCAGGCGAAGTGCTTCGTCCGACTTCTGCCTTAAGTATCTCGTCTTTTATTGACTTACCCCCCACCTGAAATTAGTGGGAGGGAGATTAGATGCTTTGTGATTTGTGAATGCCACGTGTCATCCATCAAGGCGGGTCTCACCTGTTTTATATGAGATCAGGTCTCATATAGTTATTTTTTTCTCCGTTGCAAGGCACGAGCAATCATGTAGTAGTCCAAATCTGCGATAATTATTTTGGATTGGAGCGAGTGCTAGATACAAACAACACTTGTTGAGTTCGATTCAGCCCACCAGATACCATTCCCCTTAGACTACTCACAGTAGGAGTAACATGGATGAAAACATCACATATATAATCTATGTAAAATAGATGATGTGGCAGCTAATTAATGAGGAGAGAGATAAATTAAGTAACATAACTAGTTACTCATACTATGAATAACATCACACATATTAAGACAACATAAGTCTATAACACAATAATTGAAGTGTTGCATGACACCACAAATATGTTACTCCCCACTACAGATGTATTAAGATAGATTAGTAACATATGCATGTTATTAGTCTAAGTTACCTCCCACTGTGGCTAATTTTAGTAACGTCGACCAAAGCAACCAAATCGATGTAGTTTTGCCCTATTCGGCTTCCATTGTTATTTCAGTTTGTTCTAGGGTTGTTGCGACAGCACCAGTCGGTAGGTGGAGACGACGGCGAGCAAAGACTCTGTCAGATCGGCACAGTCGGCCCAAACAAGATAAACGGCGCATATTAATCGGTCGCTTTACCATGATGGGCGTCATCGTCAGCTATAGATCCATAATATTTGCTGCTATAGCTCCTTTAGGTTGACAATTTCGTTGGCCGGCGAAAGGCGCCCATGCTTCATACTTGCTGGCTTCCTTGATTAGCTAATTATATACGACGGGGTACGTGCATGCACGCACTAGTAGTACAGTAGTACTACTACATTAGGACAGGCTGACAATCATCAACTATTCGATGTACGGGGTTATCTTGGGACTCACTGGTTGCACCAAAAGTTAAAGGAGGGATGGGATTCAAGGACCTGCAGCTTTTTAACCTAGCACTACTTGGCAAGCACGGGTGGCGCTTGATGACGAATCCCAACTCTCTGTGCTCGCGGGTCTTAAAAGGTAGATACTTTTATTCCTGCGATTTCATGCAAGCCACTGCACCTAAGTACTCATCGGCCGTGTGGCGGGCGATAATCGCGGGCAGAGAAGCTTTGAAGTCGGGATTGATTAAGCGCATTGGAAGTGGCACGCCCGTTTCTATCTGGGAGGACAAATGGATCCCCGATACCAGAACGATGAGTCCGGTTGCTCATATTGGTAATGCGCAGTTACATCATGTGTCTGATCTTATCGATTCTGAAACCTGGCTCTGGAAAGACCAGGTGATCAGAGACAACTTCATTCCACCCGATGCAGACGCCATTCTGAATATCCCAATAAGGACTGGTGGTGGTGATGATATTCTGGCATGGGCTTTTGAAAAGTCAGGTTCATATACTGTCAAATCAGCTTATCGTGCTCTCATGACTCAGAACGAGCAATTGGCTCTAGAGGAAGGGACGGTAGTCGAAGCATCAACGACAGAAAAACAGCTATGGACCACATTATGGAAATTGAAGGTTCTGCCAAAAGTGAGAGTGTTTTGGTGGAGGGTTTTATGAGGTATCTTGCCAGTAGAATCAACACTAAAGTATCGACATATTGCAACAGTGAGCAAGTGCAAAATATGTCAGCATGAAGATGAGGACATGATGCATGCTTTGTTGAACTGCTCCCATGCGAGAGGGTTTTGGACTCAAGCCCCAGCCTGGCTTGGGGTAAAACGACCCGATCTACACCCTCTTACATGGTCAAAGGATATCACTTGTGATCCCAAGTTCTCTGAGTCCGATCGCGCCAAGCTGGTGACGATCATGTGGGCTATCTGGACGTCACACAATAATCTAACTCATGATAAAGGTGCTACTGACCCAGTTCAGTCCATGAAAATGACCAGAGATACTCTTGCTTTGCTTGATCTACCAACAACGCAAGCTCGGTTGCTTCCGGGCCATGGATGGCGGCCACCCGAGGAGGGGGAGATCAAAATTAACACTGACGGCAGTGTTGCAGTGGAAGCTCGAAGAGGAGGGGTGGGAGGAGTTGCTCGATCCCAATCCACTTTTAGAGTTGCATGGTGTAAACCTTATCAGGGGATTACCGACCCCCTTATCTCTGAAACCCTAGCAATCCGGGACGGTGTCATATTTGCCAAGCTCAGGGGCTACGAGAAAGTCGTGATGGAATCCGACTGCTTGGAGGTCGTCAATCTCTGGAACTCGCGTCATGATGACAGGACCGTCGTGGCGCCTATCTTAGCCGAAATTTTGGAACTCTATACTAGTTTTAAGTCTTTTTGTATTCAATATATTTCGAAGACAGCCAATTACCCTGCTCACCTATGTGCTAGACATGCAAGCACACTGGACGTAACAGAATGTTGGTTTGACTCTGCCTCTGGCATCATTGTTACTAGCCTCCTCGCAGATTCTGCAGGGGCTTCTATTGTTGAATAAAGCTCCAAATGTTTTCCCGTCAAAAAAAATATATTCGATGTACGGGGTTAAGTTTGGACGGCGACACAATCGAGGAAAATGATGCCTGGATGGAGTTCCATGCGAGATTAAATTACTAGTACTCCATTCATCGGTCGTCGATGTGTACCCAGTCCCACATATCGCTCAGCGGTGGTAACTTGTTAACTACTACGACAAGGATGGACAGACCAGACCATACGTTCACTCAAATCGTATCCATGATGGATGGTGGGCCCACGTCTAGCCACGAGCACGCCCACTCTCAACACGTGGACTTGAAGTAGTTGGTTTCGTTCCGACTACTACCTTTCAACTCATGTTGTGTCGACCAATTCGGCACAGAAAAGAAAAAACAAATTGGCGCGGGTAATAGCCGACTCTTAGATACTAGCACTGCCAATTTGAAGGATCTCTATACATGCATATCCCCACGGCAAGTACTTGCGAAGTGTATTCTTTTGCCAGATGGCTTCAACCAGCACGTGAGTGTCTTTCTTGAAACATGCTTTCACCCTCTTAATAAATAAAGCAACATTTAAAGAAATACACGGTCCAACGATACAAGATGATGCGATAGCTCTCTTACAAAACCGATCCCGTGATATCCGACACACGTAGATGCACACAACTACGTTACCAACAACGATCACCGGGAAAACTAAACACCCATACGCTAGGACAACGCCCTAAGAGGAAGAACGGTGCAGAGCGTCGCCATTATCGAGTCCACACTGGACAAAGGTCTTCACCCGGAGCCCTGACACGGAGAATAACCACATCCCCGTCTTCAAGAAGAGCGTGACACTCACGGGTGTCGCCATCTTGGACGCCAAGGCACGGAACTTCGCTCGGCAACTCATCCGTGCCCTAACGAGGTTGCAGGAGGAACGCGGCGATGCCATAATCCCATATTTGGATCAGGCCATCGCCCCTCAGAGAGAGAGAGAGAGAGAGAGAGAGAGAGAGAGAGAGAGAGAGAGAGAGAGAGAGAGAGAGAGAGAGAGAGAGAGAGAGAGAGAGAGAGAGAGAGAGAGAGAGAGAGAGAGAGAGAGAGAGAGAGAGAGAGAGAGAGAGCATGTCTGAGCTACCCGCCACACCTCCTCTCGTTGCCCACACAACATGAGAGAAGGGTCGCCACCACCTCAATGATGTCCGCCGAAGAGCAACCATGTGCACCTCCATCCAGGGCCGCCGCCCCTGCATCCCTATCGCAAGATAACGTACGCCGCTCACATCACAACGCACACAACCACGGTAATAAGAGCGATGATCCTCCATCTACTCCTAGCCCGACATCAATGCCCTAGTCTAGGTAGGCTCCTCCACAGTAGGAGGCACCCACACTTGTGTCCCCAGCGAATTCCCGATGGACTCGGGGACACGACTCTGAGACTCTCGACAGCCGCTGATGAGCTAGCCCGAAGCCCTTGGCCAAGCGAGCTCACAAGACACATGTCCGTGGTCACCAACACTGATCCACGCACCAATGCAACTCTAACACGACCACCGCAACCGAGCACCAAACCAGGACCGAGCGTATCCCCACTACTAAGGAAAAGCCTAGCGGTAGCGCGGATTTTTGGCCTATTAGTAGCACGGGCAACCGCGCTACTGATACGACGCTACAGCTAAAGGTTAGTAGTAGCGCTTGTTGGCACGCGCTACTTCTATATCTACTTAGTAGCAGCGCGTGCTGCAGCAGCTGCTACTGGAAATTACTAGTAGCGCTTCTCACTGCCCGCGCTACTACTATTATTCCGTATTCTATTTTTTAGGTCGTATTCATACACCTTTATACAAGTTTTCATAGGGTAGCAATTTAGATATTGTTTTTACATTATAATGAGTTATTAAATCACTAGGTGAAAGAACCGCGGATTAGTTTCAAATGGATGGATCCTAAGTGATCAAGTCATTATAATCCATGACTTGATCACTTAGGATCCATCCACTTAAAACTAATCTGTGGTTCTTTTATCCAATGATATAATAACGTACTCATCAACATCATCATCATCATCATCATCACCATCACATTAATATAAAAACTCTTGCATCATATCATCACCAACAACACTAGCTAATAATCATCATAGTTATTACCACCAACACAATTTAATCATCATAGTCATAGCTAATCACCACCAATACTAGCTAATAATAATCATCATAGTCATCACCACCAACACTCATTCTAGCTAGCTAATCGCTCCTACTGCTCTCTCTCTCTCATGTAAAGTAGCATAAAACATGTGTAGCGCTCCTGATTCATCATATTGAAGCATGCAGATGAACATGTCCCCTAATTGTGGGATGCGCTTATGATTGCTGCCCCCTAGTACTTCTCTGTGATCCTTCACAATTTTGTTCCAGTCTTTGACTATTAAGACTTGCTCGCTTTTAGAAATCCTGAATGCACTCATGTGCAATGTAGGATGTCTTGGTCGTATGCTAACCATGGACATGCGACCTTTATCCTCGATCCACTGAGGCACAACTATCATCAGGAGTCCCTGTTGAAGAACATCGTATTAACATACTTAGCAATGAAGTTTAGCTTAAAAAATAATGTATGCAAAAGATGCACTAAGGACAAATAGTAAAAATCTTACCATCTTTCCTAAATAGATGTGACCGTAGTTTAATACGAACACTATTGGTCGCATGTTTTGAGTACTAAGATTTTCAAGTTTAGGAAAATAATTTGTCTTGACGGTATGAAGATCCTCAAGCCATGAAACATAATGACTTATCTCCTCACAGTTTAGTTCAGTCCCGGGACAATAGTAGGTCATGTCTACCAAGCGCAGGACATGTTTGCCTGAATGGAAATAAGCTGTCAATAGAAATTAGTTGTGAACTATTTTTGAATAAACAATATCCAAGACATAAATATGGTTGAGAAACTCACATAATGGTAGAACTGGAGGCGTCTGCACATCGACCCAGATGTTGGTACTATCTTCAATATCATCTTCCGGACAAATATCAAAGGTGATAAGCATATCAGGCTCAAATGCATAAGCCTTGCATAGTGCTCTCCATTGTTTGCATTCAAAACGGGTGTAGGTGTCTGAATTGTATAATTTTGCGGCAAAACTATAACCATGCTCGGTCCTCAAGTTAACTCCTTTTACCTCCATAGTTTCCATAGTACTGAAACAACCCTTATCCAAGACATACATTCTTGCATGGCAGGGGATACGCTAGTAGAATAGTAAAAAATTAAAATTATAAGTTGAAGCAAAAGAAGCAGAAGCCATGCTTAATTACGAAAAAGGACTTGTCATTGTGACTTACTGTATCCACTTCGAAGGTGTCATCCAGCTTGATGCTGAAGCGCCTACCACCAACTAGGTGAGGCATGTCGCACAGGCCACGCTCGTCTTCACAGTATTCGCACATACCGAATTTCTTTTCGTCATCAGGCATTTCCTATGTTCATAGTTGAAACATTAATTAAAAATTGATCGAAGGCAACTACCAGGAAACTCAACACACAGATCACTATTACTCAATATGCAACGGATTGACTTTAGGTCTGTCGAGTCTTCCTTCCTAAACTCTCATCTCACGTATATGGTGGGCACCCCCTCTTTGATATTGCGACTATTGGTGATGGTCGCTACTCTTCCATTCCCTAGTGCATTACAAATATCTAGCACAAGGAAAAGAAAGAGAAGCGACCCCCATGACAACAGTAGGCATTCTTCTTCTCTCATATATGGTGGACACTCTCACACTGTTTCAACCGTCGATGATGGTCGCTACTCCTTCTTCCCCTAGTGCGTAACAAAGGTCTAGCACAAAGAGAAGAAGGATAAGCGACCCCCACAACAACAGTCGGCATTCTTCTTCTAGCACAAGTATGGAGCCCCGACAGAATTAAAGTCAACTCGAAATGTCGTTTAATTCTCTTTCTAGCAAATCTGGGGCACTCGATATTTCCTACATATTCTAGCACAAGTCATGCTTAAATTTACGGAAAAATACGGCATGACCTTTGCTAAAATAGGACATATCGAGAGCCTGAAATTTGCCAGAACAGAAATGAATCAACACTCCAGCAAAACATAGGTCACTCGGATTTTCCCTGTGATACAAAGTTGTCCATACACATACAACGATGCTTAAATTGCATTTCCATCCGGATCAATTATCATAAGCATTCACACATGAGCTCACCGACTCAATACCATAGTTCTACTCTATTCAACACACCGAGGAGTAGAGAAGGAGGAGATGGACTTTTAGCTCACCGACTCGGGTGTAGAGGAAGTAGCTAGAGGTAGCCCCGATGACGATCACTCCAAGGAGACACGACTCTACGAAGCCTGCATATTCCACCGAGTGAGAATTTTAGATCATCAAATCTCATATAGCATTCTTTGATGACAAAGTTATAATGACATAAAAATAATTAATTTTTCCAATACATTACTATATTGAAAAACAAAATTACAAAAAATTTCTATACCTATTCACTAGTTTTCTATCCTATTCAAAAAACTATTTTATATTCAAAAAAACTATTCCCTAGTTTTCTATTACTAAACTTTTCTAGTTCTAGCCCTAACAAACTATGTCTAAAACATCGTAGTTCTAGCCCTAACATTTAATAAAAATACCTTAGTGAAACCCTAAATTATCTTATATATAAACCTAACATAACTAAATTAAGCACTTACTAAATAAACTACTTCTATTAAGTACTTACTAAATATCACTTACTAAATAAACTAAATTAAGCACTTATTGAAAACAGTAAATAAAGTACATTATCAGTGAGGAGAGATGGAGGGAGGAGGGAGGAGGAGGAGGGAGGAGAGAGGAGGATGGGGTGGGAGGCCGAGGGAGGATGGAGGAGAGAGGAGGAGGGAGGAAGGAGGAGGGCGGTGGGAGGAGGAGGAGGAGGAGGGAGGAGGGTCACGTTCGAAGGAGGGAGGAGGATGCGGCTGGAGGGAGGAGGGCGCAGCCGGAGGAGGGAGGAGGAGGAGGAGGGGCGCCGCATACCGAGGAAGGAGAAGCAAGGGCGGCGCGGGCAATGCAGCGGTAGGGAAGGGCCATACGTCAGCGGCGGCACCGGACGACATGCGTGGGAGAGTGAGAGTGGGAGTGGAGAGGGGGAGAGTGGGGGTAGTTGGGGGAATAAGATAGGATGGGTTTAGCAGTAGCGCTTGTTAGGGGAAAGCGCTATGGCTATACTACTTAGCAGTAGCGCATTTCAAGCGTACGCTATGATGCCCCCGATTCAATCGTACACTAATCATACACGCAAACGTGTACGATCAAGATCAGGGACTCACGGGAAGATATCACAACACAACTCTACAAATAAAATAAGTCATACAAGCATCATAATACAAGCCAGGGGCCTCGAGGGCTCGAATACAAGTGCTCGATCATAGACGAGTCAGCGGAAGCAACAATATCTGAGTACAGACATAAGTTAAACAAGTTTGCCTTAAGAAGGCTAGCACAAACTGGGATACAGATCGAAAGAGGCGCAGGCCTCCTGCCTGGGATCCTCCTAAACTACTCATGGTCGTTGTCAGCAGCTTGCACGTAGCAGTAGGCACCTCCAGTGTAGTAGGAATCATCGTCAACGGTGGCGTCTGGCTCCAGGGCTCCAGCATCTGGTTGCGACAACCAGGTAGAAGGGAAAGGGGAAAAGAGGGAGAAAAGCAACCGTGAGTACTCATCCAAAGTACTCGCAAGCAAGGAGCTACACTACATATGCATGGGTATATGTGTAAAGGGCCATATCGGTGGACTGAACTGCAGAATGCCAGAATAAAAGGGGATAGCTAATCCTGTCGAAGACTACGCTTCTGGCAGCCTCCGTCTTGCAGCATGTAGAAGAGAGTAGATTGAAGTCCTCCAAGTAGCATCTCCAAGTAGCATCTCCAAGTAGCATCTCCAAGTAGCATCTCCAAGTAGCATCTCCAAGTAGCATCTCCAGTCGTATCTCCAAGTAGCATCCCAGCATAATCCTACCCGGCGATCCTCCCCTCGTCGCCCTGTGGAAAAGCGATCACCGGGTTGTCTGTGGAACTTGGAAGCGTGTGTTTTATTAAGTATCCGATTCTAGTTGTCATAAGGTCAAGGTACAACTCCAAGTCGTCCTGTTACCGAAGATCACGGCTATTCGAATAGATTAACTTCCCTGCAGGGGTGCACCAACTTACCCAACACGCTTGATCCCATTTGGCCGGACACACTTTCCCGGGTCATGCCCGGCCGCGAAAGATCAACACGTCGCAGCCCCACCTAGGCTCAACAGAGAGGCCAGCACGCCGGTCTAAACCTAAGCGCACAGGGGTCTGGGCCCATCGCCCATAGCACACCTGCACGTTGCGTACGCGGCCGAAAGCAGAACTAGCCCCCTTAATACAAGAGCAGGCTTACGTTCCAATCCGGCGCGCGCCACTCAGTCGCTGGCGTCACGAAGTGCTTCGGCTGATACCACGACGCCGAGTGCCCATATCTTTCCCACGTAGTTGGTTAGTGCGTATAGGCTCGTAGCCAACTCAGATCAAATACCAAGATCTCGTTAAGCGTGTTAAGTATCCGCGAACGCCGAACAGGGCCAGGCCCACCTCTCTCCTAGGCGGTCTCAACCTGCCCTGTCGCTCCGCCACAAAGATCCACTCGCGGGTGCTCCACCAGCCGACCCGACTTTAGTCTCCACATGTATCATGTATAAAGTATATAGTATATACCCGTGATCACCTCCCGAGTGATCACGGCCCGATAGTATAGCACGGCTGACGGACAAGAATGTAGGGCCACAGATGAATATACTAGCATCCTATACTAAGCATATAGGATTGCAGGTAAAGGTAACAACAGTAGTATCAAGGACAGGCTATGCATCAGGATAGGTATAACAGAAAGCAGTAACATGCTACACTACTCTAATGCAAGCAGTATAGAGTAGAATAGGCGATATCTGGTGATCAAGGGGGGGGGCTTGCCTGGTTGCTCTGGCAAGAGAGAGGGGTCGTCAACTCCGTAGTCGAACTGGGGTCGTCAACTCCGTAGTCGAACTGGGCAGCAGCAGCGTCGGTCTCGTAGTCTACCGGAGAGAAGAGGGGGAAGAAACAATGAATACCATGTAAACAGATGCATATCGATGCATGACAAGACAAGTAACGATGCTAGGCGTGCCCTAGCGTGGTATGAGGTGGTACCGGTTAAGGGGGGAAAACATCCGGGAAAGTATTCCCGGTGTTTCGCGTTTTCGGGCAGAGGAGCTGGAGGGGGAAAGTTGCGAGTTTGATAGGTTAGGGGGGTGTGGCGGACGAACGGACTGCGTATCCGGATTCGTCTCGTCGTTCTGAGCAACTTTCATGTTGAAAATATTTTAATCCGAGTTACGGATTAAAAGATATGATTTTCTAAAGATTTTATTAATTTCTGGAATTTAATTAATTATCTAATCCAACATTATCCAGAATAGTAAATGCTGATGTCAGCATGACATCAGGGTGATGTCAGCAGTCAACGTTGACCATTGACCTGGTCAACCTGACGTGTGGGTCCAGTGGGACCCACCTGTCATTCTCTGTTTAGTTTAATTACAGATTAGTTAATTTAATTAGTGATTAGGTTAATCTAATCAGGATTAATTAACTTAATTAATTACTTAATTAATTAATATTCTAATTATTTTAATTATTATTTATTTATTTATTTAATATATTTATTTTTTTATTTTTTTATTCCTTTTTTTAAACGTTCTGGGGTGGGGCCCCCTTGTCAGTGGGCCAAAGGAGCCTATGCGGGCGTGCGGTTACGGGCGCCACCCGAACGAGCACTCGCCCGCAGGGCGGGACGAGGCCGCCGGGGCACCAACGGCGCGGCACGCCGGCGCGGCCAACCGGGGCCACGGCGGGCGGAGGCGAGGGGTGGCGCCGACGCGGCCAGTGGCGCGCGGGCGGGCGCGGTGGCGCGGCCGCGGGAGGAGGGAAGGGCGGAGACGAGGCGCACCGAGGCACGGGGCCATGGGGCGCCGACCGGAGCGGGAGCGGGCGATGGCAGGGATGGGCGCAGGGGCGCTGGCCGAGGCGGGGGAGCACGGGGTCAGCATCGCCGGAGGGAGAGGAGGCCGGGGTTGGAGGCGAGGCGACCTGGGGGGAGAGGGCGCGGCCACGGGCGCGAGGGCCACGGTGAGCGCGACGAGCGCGGGGAAAGGAGGAGACGGGGGCGGGACGGTCTGGCGTTGTTGGTGCCGCGCGTGCCCAGGGCGCGGCCGGCGCGTGCGGCCCACGGCGGGGCGGCAACGGCGTAACGGGGGGGGGGGATATGACGCCGGTGACGGAGAAGGGAGAGGAGGGAGCTCACGGGGGGGGGGGACTGTAGGGCACTGGCAGTGGGCGTGACGGAGGTCGGGGAGGACCGGCGAGGAGGAGGAGAAGGCGGCGGCGACGGTCGGCGACGGGGTGGTCCGACGTAGGCGAGCGGCAAGGTGCGGGGCGTCGGGGGCGTCGGCTGCCCCGACCGGATCCATGCGGGGTGGAGGGATGAGGGGGCGGGCACCGGCGACGGCGCTAGTTGGCGGCGGGGTCAGCGCGGTGACGGGCGGCGCAGTCGGCCCCGATCCAGGTTGGATCGTGGGGAAGCATGAGGGAGGCGAGGGGAGAGGTGGGGATCGATCCCGATCCAGGGGAATCGGGGGAGGGAGTGGGGCGAGTGGGGGGATTAGGGTTTCGGTCGGGTGGGGGGTTAAGTGAGTGTGTGGGGGGGGCCGGCTGGGCCGTGGGGTGGGCCAGCCCGTTCGGGAGGCTGAGGCCAGCTGGGCCACTTGGCCCAGCGGGGGGGGGGTGTCCTGTTTTCTGTTTTCCCTTTTTTTATATATTTTCTTGTCTTTTTTTATTTGTAGTTTCTTTTATTTTCAGTTTTATAAAATTACCACTAGTGCCTAATTTGTATTTACCAATAAACTACTACGAGATTAATTCTTAACCCATAATAAAATAGTGTTAGCATTTTATAAATTCAATAGGCATTTGTTTAATTGTTTTCACTATTGTTTTAATTGTTTTAGGGCCTTTAAACATTTTATCAAAGTTTGGTTTCTCCACCATAATTACCTATGTATTATTTGGTTCACTCCGAACATTTAAATTTTAATATTTGAAAACTTTTATTGTTTGCTGGATTTTGAATTTGAAATTCGAACTAGGTTCCGAACTAACGCGAGTTTAACCACAGTAACCGAGGTGACGTGGCATCATTAGCGGGGATTACTGTAGCTTAATTACCCGGGCGTCACAATTCTCCTCCACTACAAGAAATCTCGTCCCGAGATTTAAGAGGGGAGTAAGGGGAAAGTTCTGGTTACGATATTCTAACGGATCTTCTCGAAGAAGTTAATCCCTTTCGCTGGTGTCTTCAATCCTTTATTCCGATGCATCATGATAAACTTGTCATCATTTCTTCGGGAACTCCATCGTACTTACGAAAAGATAAGGGGCAGCTCACTACGACATAATGCTTTTGAGGGAAACAATCTGGGGTTAACCCATGAATTAGTATAAGATTATCTCTCGAGTTGAACATATGAAATACCTCGAGAGTAAGGTACGAAGGTACCATAATAGGCTCCAAGCGGATAGATAGTTGCTCGAAGCCTGAACCAGAGTGAGAAAGGGGTTCAGAGTAGCGAGAGTAAGTATTGCGTCTGATACCAGAATAGATCACTAGGACAGTGGCCCGTGGATTACATACGAGTCCACGCGCGAGGAATAACTTTGGGAATAGGGGGTGTACAGGACAGTCAGGTTTCGATCCTGTGGAACTGTGGGTTATGGGCCCACCATGTGGTTTTTTTTTAGGAGCAGTGACATCTTTCACGGTCATGATAGCAAGGCATGTCAGAGAGTACCATGTCAGTTATGTCGGCATCAACGTTGGTACCGAGGGCGAGGGACGAAGAGAACCACTTTCCTGCTCGTTGAACGAGGCGGACCAATAGGCAAGGTTCTCGTCCATCGGTGGCTACCGGAATGTCATCAACAATAGTAACAGGGTCTTACTGACAGAGTTGTACCTCGAGGTGTTTGCACAAGCAGTGGATTATTACTGCTTATATCATATAGATCATAGAAAAGGTTCAAACAAACCAATGGAAGGAAAATATGATCATCAGATTAAACAGAACAATGGAAGGGAATATATGTTTAAACACATATTTCAAGGGGATATCCTTCCCAAGGACAAGCAGAGCAAGATATCCATGACAGGATATAAAGTAGAAAACCATTTAGGTAAGGGGGGAGGAATCTCATGATATTACCCATACCACGGTGTTAGGATAAATGATAAATAAAATTTAGCATCGTGCTTCAAATGTTCCTGTTGAAAATCGGAGTACCATTGACATGCTTCGAGATAGCATTGACATGGTCTTCAGGTGAAGATCAGACTTTGGAAACACGAAGGATCCATCAGGAATAACTTGTATAATAAGTCTTACAATTTCCTCATGGATGAATGAATAACCTTGCTGAAAAGGAATCTATAATGATAGGTCCTCCAGCCGGGGGGGGGTGCTAGGCATGACATCAGGTTACCGGGTCACCAAAGGATCAACATCATAACTCTCGGAAAGTTGTCCCAACCATCATATCTGACCGAGATTCATATCCAATTGGTGTCATGATACCTCAAACTCAGGGGGTCCGAGAGGAAAAGGTGCAACACAAACCGACGAAATGACATTGCAAGATTCTCGAGGAATGAACTATGGGAGCGGGTTTCTGAAGCAATAGTTCATCATTAAACCAAGGAGGGGATGAGAAGGTGGCTGATGGGCTCAGCGACAATTCATCGAGAATTCCAAACGGATGGATTTCCACGATAATGTGAACAAGAAGATGACATTTGTTAGATCAAATGATATAATGGGATATGCTCGAGGAAAACATACATAATTAAACATTGGTTGAACGGTGCACCCGAAATATGGGTTGGGTTGCACGGCCAATGTTAGAATGGTGATTCAATTATCGAAAGACTTAGAATGAACTATCGCCCATTCACTTCAAAGCAATAGGGTTGCTAGAAGTTTTGAATTCACACGTCATAGCTCAATTGTCGGTATTCCGGTTGAAAACAATACGGGGACCAAGGAATGTACGAAGATGGAAAGAAGTATTATGTTATCAAGAATTCTTAAGAGGTGGTGAAATTCTCACCACATTCTTGACAAAAAGAGATGGTAATACTTCCGAGGTAAGGAAGATCAACTGCTGGGTAGCAGGGATCTCAAGGTTTACACAAAACACGAACAAGTTGTGTTGAACGGAAGGCAATAAAGTGGTCGATGAGAACAGGAATCATCGAGGGGCAAGGATGGTATTACCCATCATGAATTCAATTGAATTCCTGGAAGAGCTCATAAGGTTGATGATGATCACGACACAATTGTCGAGAGATTTCATGCAGATGTAATCAATCAGCGATGACATCAAGTCGAAGGAATGATGAAGCAAGAGGTTATTGGAACCACAGTTACGAAACAAACTCGAACTCAAGCTTGTTGTTTAAGGTGAAATGATATGATGAGGAAAATTTGACGTAAGCTTAGCTCATCGTAAAAATTACGCTCTGGGAAGAAGGACCAGGTAGCCCAGTTAAGATCGGCACGACAAGGATATAGCCAATCAGGCTAGGGATGACGTGATTGAGTTCAAACTCGTAAGTAATGAGGGTTACAAGAGTTGCTTAATCGCGATGCGGACTCGAGTCAGTTATCGGTGTCTTTGAGTGTTTAATAACTCCAAGCCCGTGAAAAAATTGGAACCAGTGGGAATGTAGCACTTGATGAAGAACTCATAAGATGTTATGCAGTTCCATGATAATCTCAAGATACCAGGGGGGTAATACTCGATGACAGACCAAAGTAGAGGTTGGACTGGGGGTATTGCTCTACAGAAGACAAGTGCTTAATCTTGCACGAGAAATGGTATTTAAAAGAGAACATGGTCGGAACCACGATTGCAAAAGGCCAGATCCCAGATATAAGATGAACTTATACCAAAGGAATAGTTATTATTTCAAGAAGCTTCCATGATAGGATCTACATCGTGTCCATGGGCATGAACACAAAGGTTCAAGGTCGACTCCCACTTTCTCAATGCATAACCTTCCATTCACTTCTCATTTTTCGGAGAAGTTGTAATGTTTAAACTTTATCTAGCAAAACACTGGAAGAGTATGACTCGTGAAAATTTTCGAGTTCACACATATTAAGGAGGGCATAGGTTCAACCCATCAAGGCATCTTAGGAACGTATACCATCAACTTCAGGGGTAAATAACTCAAGCTCGAAGGTAGAGCATGGTTGACAAAGCAGAGGATACAATTTACCAAAGGCATTATGTATCAGGGGAAGGTCTCACAAAGTTATTGAATATGAAGGATACTGACGGATAAAATCCAACAATGGACCTGATGGTCCACAAGGGATCTGACGTGAGCATCGGTACTCAACTAGAGGAAGAAGAGTGCAAGGAGATCAAATTATAGAAACAACTGACTAACTCAATTGTCAAATGCAAAGGAATTATGATTTCCAAATCAAGGGATCAGAAGCAATGCTCTGATTAGGGATGGATAAGTTGAATAGCCTTAGGGTACAATCAACGACAATTGGATTGGTCGAGAACCAATTCCAGTTAAAAGAATGGCAGCTCAGCCGGAAAGGTAATTTATAAGGATCAATGATGTTTGCGGGTATTCGCAAACATATTGAGTCAACAGACTCAAAATGATAATGACAAGGAATGTCAATAAGACTATGAGACTTATGGGACTAACCATAATGCAAGCAAGCAAGAATTTCAAGAGGAATAGGCTGCTCGGGATTTTCGGAAGATCGAATGGCATTTCGAAGACTTTTGTGAAATACATGAATCAACTGGGGATGAGTGGATACTCGATAAGTGCGAGAAATTATTTGAAGGGGTATTCATGTGGCAAAGAACTGCTAGGCAGTAGGCACAAAGTATTCTCGGAACAATAGAGAAAACTTCGGGGTATCTCGTAATAACAAGATCAATGGGGGATGATCGTATGAATGGCAAGTGTAAGTAGTTTTCCATACGGATTTATCGGTGGTCGGGAATAGCAAAAGTGATGGGCACAAAGTCTCGAGAGAATATCAAAGAGTATCTCCGAAATCTTCTGGTGCAGTCGGTGATCATCCGGACTGAAGGGCCCCTCCGGTAGAAAGTATTTTCGAGAACCTAAAAGTTAGAATTTAGTAAAATCATGTAACCCGAATAGAAGAGAGTTCAGAATCCCAGAGTAAAGGTCGAGGAGTAAAAGATCCTAATACCACCCAATGGCGACGTGGGCCCATGGGCCACACAGCCAAGTTAGTAAAAGTTTTGTAAAGTCTAGACTCGACTTCGGCCAAGGAGTGTGGAAGGGGGATTCCTACAGGCAGTCGGCTCTGATACCAACTTGTGACGCCCCCGATTCAATCGTACACTAATCATACACGCAAACGTGTACGATCAAGATCAGGGACTCACGGGAAGATATCACAACACAACTCTAAAATAAATAAGTCATACAAGCATCATAATACAAGCCAGGGGCCTCGAGGGCTCGAATACAAGTGCTCGATCATAGACGAGTCAGCGGAAGCAACAATATCTGAGTACAGACATAAGTTAAACAAGTTTTCCTTAAGAAGGCTAGCACAAACTGGGATACAGATCGAAAGAGGCGCAGGCCTCCTGCCTGGGATCCTCCTAAACTACTCATGGTCGTCGTCAGCAGCCTGCACGTAGCAGTAGGCACCTCCAGTGTAGTAGGAATCATCGTCGACGGTGGCGTCTGGCTCCAGGGCTCCAGCATCTGGTTGCGACAACCAGGTAGAAGGGAAAGGGGAAAAGAGGGATAAAAGCAACCGTGAGTACTCATCCAAAGTACTCGCAAGCAAGGAGCTACACTACATATGCATGGGTATATGTGTAAAGGGCCATATCGGTGGACTGAACTGCAGAATGCCAGAATAAAAGGGGGATAGCTAATCCTGTCGAAGACTATGCTTCTGGCACCCTCCGTCTTGCAGCATGTAGAAGAGAGTAGATTGAAGTCCTCCAAGTAGCATCTCCAAGTAGCATCTCCAAGTAGCATCTCCAAGTAGCATCTCCAGGTAGCATCTCCAAGTAGCATCTCCAGTCGTATCTCCAAGTAGCATCTCCAGTTGCATCTCCAGCATAATCCTACCCGGCGATCCTCCCCTCGTTGCCCTGTGGAAAAGCGATCACCGGGTTGTCTGTGGAACTTGGAAGGGTGTGTTTTATTAAGTATCCGATTCTAGTTGTCATAAGGTCAAGGTACAACTCCAAGTCATCCTGTTACTGAAGATCACGGCTATTCGAATAGATTAACTTCCCTGCAGGGGTGCACCAACTTACCTAACACGCTTGATCCCATTTGCCGGACACACTTTCCCGGGTCATGCCCAGCCGCGAAAGATCAACACGTCGCAGCCCCACCTAGGCTCAACAGAGAGGCCAGCACGCCGGTCTAAACCTAAGCGCACAGGGGTCTGGGCCCATCGCCCATAGCACACCTGCACGTTGCGTACGCGGCCGAAAGCAGAACTAGCCCCCTTAATACAAGAGCAGGCTTACGTTCCAATCCGGCGCGCGCCACTCAGTCGCTGGCGTCACGAAGTGCTTCGGCTGATACCACGACGCCGAGTGCCCATATCTTTCCCACGTAGTTGGTTAGTGCATATAGGCTCGTAGCCAACTCAGATCAAATACCAAGATCTCGTTAAGCGTGTTAAGTATCCGCGAACGCCGAACAGGGCCAGGCCCACCTCTCTCCTAGGCGGTCTCAACCTGCCCTGTCGCTCCGCCACAAAGATCCACTCGCGGGTGCTCCACCAGCCGACCCGACTTTAGTCTCCACATGTATCATGTATAAAGTATATAGTATATACCCGTGATCACCTCCCGAGTGATCACGGCCCGATAGTATAGCACGGCTGACGGACAAGAATGTAGGGCCACAGATGAATATACTAGCATCCTATACTAAGCATATAGGATTGCAGGTAAAGGTAACAACAGTAGTATCAAGGACAGGCTATGCATCAGGATAGGTATAACAGAAAGCAGTAACATGCTACACTACTCTAATGCAAGCAGTATAGAGTAGAATAGGCGATATCTGGTGATCAAGGGGGGGCTTGCCTGGTTGCTCTGGCAAGAGAGAGGGGTCGTCAACTCCGTAGTCGAACTGGGCAGCAGCAGCGTCGGTCTCGTAGTCTACCGGAGAGAAGAGGGGGAAGAAACAATGAATACCATGTAAACAGATGCATATCGATGCATGACAAGACAAGTAACGATGCTAGGCGTGCCCTAGCGTGGTATGAGGTGGTACCGGTTAAGGGGGGAAAACATCCGGGAAAGTATTCCCGGTGTTTCGCGTTTTCGGGCAGAGGAGCCGGAGGGGGAAAGTTGCGAGTTCGATAGGTTAGGGGGGTGTGGCGGACGAACGGACTGCGTATCCGGATTCGTCTCGTCGTTCTGAGCAACTTTCATGTTGAAAATATTTTAATCCGAGTTACGGATTAAAAGATATGATTTTCTAAAGATTTTATTAATTTCTGGAATTTAATTAATTATCTAATCCAACATTATCCAGAATAGTAAATGCTGACGTCAGCATGACATCAGGGTGATGTCAGCAGTCCACGTTGACCATTGACCTGGTCAACCTGACGTGTGGGTCCAGTGGGACCCACCTGTCATTCTCTGTTTAGTTTAATTACAGATTAGTTAATTTAATTAGTGATTAGGTTAATCTAATCAGGATTAATTAACTTAATTAATTAATTAATTAATTAATATTCTAATTATTTTAATTATTATTTATTTATTTATTTAATATATTTATTTATTTTTATTTTTTTAATTCCTTTTTTAAACGTTCTGGGGTGGGGCCCCCTTGTCAGTGGGCCAAAGGAGCCTATGCGGGCGTGCGGTTACGGGCGCCACCCGAACGAGCACTCGCCCGCAGGGCGGGACGAGGCCGCCGGGGCACCAACGGCGCGGCACGCCGGCGCGGCCAACCGGGGCCACGGCGGGCGGAGGCGAGGGGTGGCGCCGACGCGGCCAGTGGCGCGCGGGCGGGCGCGGTGGCGCGGCCGCGGGAGGAGGGAAGGGCGGAGACGAGGCGCACCGAGGCACGGGGCCATGGGGCGCCGACCGGAGCGGGAGCGGGCGACGGCAGGGATGGGCGCAGGGGCGCTGGCCGAGGCGGGGGAGCACGGGGCCAGCGTCGCCGGAGGGAGAGGAGGCCGGGGTTGGAGGCGAGGCGACCTGGGGGGAGAGGGCGCGGCCACGGGCGCGAGGGCCACGGTGAGCGCGACGAGCGCGGGGAAAGGAGGAGACGGGGGCGGGACGGTCCGGCGCGGTTGGTGTCGCGCGTGCCCAGGGCGCGGCCGGCGCGTGCGGCCCACGGCGGGGCGGCAACGGCGTAACGGGGGGGGATACGGCGCCGGTGACGGAGAAGGGAGAGGAGGGAGCTCACAGGGGGGGGACTGTAGGGCACTGGCAGCGGGCGTGACGGCGGTCGGGGAGGACCGGCGAGGAGGAGGACGAGGCGGCGGCGACGGTCGGCGACGGGGTGGTCCGACGTAGGCGAGCGGCAAGGTGCGGGGCGTCGGGGGCGTCGGCTGCCCCGACCGGATCCATGCGGGGTGGAGGGATGAGGGGGCGGGCACCGGCGACGGCGCTAGGTGGCGGCGGGGTCAGCGCGGCGACGGGCGGCGCAGTCGGCCCCGATCCAGGTTGGATCGTGGGGAAGCGTGAGGGAGGCGAGGGGAGAGGTGGGGATCGATCCCGATCCAGGGGAATCGGGGGAGGGAGTGGGGCGAGTGGGGGGGATTAGGGTTTCGGTCGGGTGGGGGGTTAAGTGAGTGTGTGGGGGGGCCGGCTGGGCCGTGGGGTGGGCCAGCCCGTTCGGGAGGCTGAGGCCAGCTGGGCCACTTGGCCCAGCGGGGGGGGGTGTCCTGTTTTCTGTTTTCCCTTTTTTTATATATTTTCTTGTCTCTTTTTATTTGTAGTTTCTTTTATTTTCAGTTTTATAAAATTACCACTAGTGCCTAATTTGTATTTACCAATAAACTACTACGAGATTAATTCTTAACCCATAATAAAATAGTGTTAGCATTTTATAAATTCAATAGGCATTTGTTTAATTGTTTTCACTATTGTTTTAATTGCTTTAGGGCGTTTAAACATTTTATCAAAGTTTGGTTTCTCCACCATAATTACCTATGTATTATTTGGTTCACTCCGAACATTTAAATTTTAATATTTGAAAACTTTTATTGTTTGCTCGATTTTGAATTTGAAATTCGAACTAGGTTCCGAACTAACGCGAGTTTAACCACAGTAACCGAGGTGACGTTGCATCATTAGCGGGGATTACTGTAGCTTAATTACCCGGGCGTCACATACGCGCTACTATTACACTTTGCCTGGCGGCAACGGTTTGGCAATTTTAGTAGTAGCGCCCTTAGTCCTTGCCGCGCTACTGCTATATCTGTAGCCGCAGTGCCTTATGTGGATATGCGTTGCTGCTAAGTACCAGCAGCGCCTCTTTTCAACCTCGCTACTGCTAAGGTTCTGTGTTAAGGTTTTCCCTATTGGTGCCCACCTACCCAGAGGAAAGCCTCTGACCCTCCTCGGAACCATAGCTGGCCCTCCCGAGCATGAGCTCAAGGTCGTCACCACCTCCATCGCATGAGCAACCCACACGTTGTCAGTTTAGACCCGAGAGAAGGAAGGGCACTACCACCAACCGCACCCCACCACCTATAACAAACCGCCGCCGCCAGTGCAGCCACGACCACAATGATGACTCATGAAACCACTTACGGCCACCCCGTCAGATCTCCACGCCATCGCCAGACCCAAGGCCACCACCAAGACAGCCCCCCAAAACCCGCCTCGACAAGGGCAGAGGAAAGCGACGAACCACACAATGCGCACACGAGGATAGCCACATAAGACACATGAGAAGACTCCCCGGTGGCCATCCCCACATCGTCGGCTGCCGCCGCCGAAGGAGCTACCGTCGCCACCCACCAGATCTGGCAACTCCAGATCCGGGCGAGGGCCGCCCAAGGTAGCCAGGCACCCAGCTGTGGCGTGGAAAAATCCACACCAGCCTAACCTCTGTCCAGCAGGATGCACACAACCGCTACCAAATCCCATGCATGCCATCAAGGTCCACCAGCGCCCTCCAACCCAACCATGGCCTCTTGTGGATGAACCGGACCACGCAACCATTGCCACGCACCATGGGTCCGATGATCCTTATCCTACTCCAAGTCAGCACAAAGGGCACGACAAGCGTCATGTTCCAGCAATGGTGTTAGTCCGGGTTAGTTTCATTCAAATCATGCAAATTAGAGTCCAAAATAAGAGTAAAAGTGTTTGGAGAAGTAGATACATTTGGGGCGTATCAATGGTCTTAAAGGTGTGTTCAAGTTATCATACAACACCAACATGCTCGGATAACCCTAATAATATAGCATGGCAACATGGACAGGGTAGGGCCAACTGATGGAACAGCAGCATAACTTAACTAGGCATGCTAGGATAATAGGTAAAGCATCAGTAACTCGCGACGGAAGTAGGCTATGCATCAGAATAGGATCTACCGAACAACAACGGTGATAATATCTAATGCATGAAGTAGAGAGAAAGAATAGGCAATATAGGAATGATCAAGGGGGTTTTGCTTGCCTGGTTGCTCTGCAGACGAATACCGATCCTCAACAAAGTAGACGATCACCGGATCATCAGCAGTCTCGGAGTCTACCGGAAAGGAAGTAACACGAGGGAAACAACAAATAACATAGCAAACAAATACATCAAACAATGTATGTAATGGTAAAATGTGTTGGTGATATCCTCTAATGCATTACTAGGCATTCTAAATAAAGAGGGAAAATATCTGGGAATATTTTCCCAGCTCCACGTATTATTGTCTATACTGATCCTGATGCAATTGTTCCAAGTTTGTTATGCTAGAGGGGTGTGATAGATATGTGAATGGCCTATTCAGATTCTTCATATTTTTTCGATCGTTTTTCATATATAAATTATTTTCATCTGAGTTATGATTAATTTTCTATGAATTTTTCAAAGATTAAATGGATTTCTGGAATATATTAAATCGAATTAAAATAGTAAATACCTTTTGTACACAATAATACCTAGCCATCGTGTATGACTGGTGGGGCTAGGGAGCCCAGTCAACTGCCTAGTCAGTAGTTGACCATTGATAGGTCAATGGATGAACAATGATGGTGGGCCCCAGGTGTCATTGACACAGATGTTAACTAATTTGTTTCATTTAGTTTAACTAGTGGTGGGGCCCATCTGTCATAGGATCATTAGGCTAATTAGAACCTAAACTAATTAATCTAGTCCCTAATTCAATCAAACTAGTGGGCCGGCCTCCTGGACAGAGGTAGCCGCAGCAGCATCAGTAGACGAGCATCAGCAGCAGAGCATGCAACGGCAGGGGAAGCAGCAAGCAGGAGTGGTGGTCGTAGAAGCAGCAGAAGCAAAAAAGCAACAGCCATGACAACATGTAGTAGTTAGCAGCTGCAGGTGCGCGAGGGTGGGTAGGGGTGCGATCGCTGGCAAGAGGAGGTGCACGTGCGCACAGGAGGGCACCGACATCCTTGGGCAGCAACAGCAGTAGGCAGAAGCGCAGCGGCGGCAAGCGGGGTGAGTCATGATATGTCTCCAACGTATCTATAATTTTTGATTGTTCCATGTTGTTATATTATCAATCTTGGATGTTTTATATACATTTACTAAAAACTTTATATCATTTTTGGGGACTAACCTATTAGCTTAGTGCCCAGTGCTAGTTGCTCTTTTTTGCTTGTTTTTTACTTCGCAGAATATCAATACCAAACGAAGTCCAAATGCCACAAAACTTTTTGGAGATTTTTTCTGGCAAGAAGAGACCCTGGAAGCTTCTGGAGGCCATGATAGGAGGCTCGTGGGGCCCACTACGCACCAGGGCGCCCCAGGGGCCTCCGGCGTGCCCTAGTGGGTAGTGGGGCCACGAGCACCGCCTTGACCTACCTCCGGCTCTATGAATACTCTAAAACCCCAAACCCTAGGGGAGTCAACGAAACTCTTTTTTCACCGCCGCAAGTTCCAGAACCACGAGATCCAATCTAGAGGCCTTTTCTGACACTCTGCCGGAGGGGGCAACGATCACGGAGGGGTTCTTCATCATCCTTGTTGCCCCTCCAATGATGTGCGAGTAGTTTACCACAGATATGCGAGTCCATAGTTAGTATCTAGATGGCTTCTTCTCTCCTTTTGATCTTCAATACATTGTTCTCCTCGATGTTCCTGGAGATCTATTTGATGCAATGACTTTTTGCGGTTTGTTTGTTAGGATCCGATGAATTGTGAGTTTATGATTAGATCTATCCATGAATATTATTTGAGTTTTCTTTGAACTCTTTTATCCATGATTGCTATAGCCTCGTACTTCTTCGATTTATTGGTTTGGTTTGTCCAACAGATTGATTTATCTTGTCATGGGAAGAGGTGCTTTGTGATGGGTTTGATCTTGTGGTGCTCAATCTTAGTGACAGAAAGAGACATGACATGCATGTACCATTTCTATTAAGGGTAACAAGATGGGGTTTATCATACGTGAGTTTGTCTTGTCTACATCATGTGATCTTTCTTAATGCATTACTCCGTTTTCCATGAATTTAATACACTAGATGCATGCTGGATAGCGGTCGATGTGTGGAGTAATAGTAGTAGATGCACACTCGTTTCAGTCTACTAATGTTGGACGTGATTCCTATATACATGATCATGGCCTTGTATACCGTCATAATTATTTGCTTTTCTAACAATTGCGCAACAGAAATTTGTTTACCCACCATATGCTATTTTCTTGAGCGAAGCCTCTAGTGAAAACTGTGGCCCCCGGGTCTATTTTCTAGTATCATATATTAAAACCAAAAATACCTCGCTGCAATTTTATATTTTTTTATTTATTGTTTTTGTTAGATCTATTTATCAAAACCTATACAATTTAATCGATCTCAATACTGTTGAGGGATTGACAACCCCTTTACGCGTTGGGTTGCAAGTATTTGTTGTTTGTGTGCAGGTGCTTTTTACATAGTGTTGCTTGGTTCTCCTACTGGATTGATAACCCTGGTTTCGTAACTAAGGGGAATACTTACCTCTGCTGCTGCATCATCCTCTCCTCTTCAGGGAAATACCAACGCAGATTACAAGTAGCAGGAAGAATTTCTGGCGCCGTTGCCGGGGAGACATCGTCAACATCTATGTAAGTGCATCAAGTGCCCCCTTAGTGGTTTTGGAGTATTGAAGACAAATAGGTTGAGGAACTAATGAGTTTGTGAGTATACACAGGAGACAGAGTCCCAGAAGATTTGGTTTAACACATGGAAGATGACCCCTAAAATGGATTTCTTCAAGTGAAGAATTTGGTGATGAAATTGGTATGACCTTTGAAGAAATTGATGTGAAGACTTTAAAGCTTGAAGACTTTTGTTTTCATAGTTTCTTTTCTTCTTATTTGAGTCACAGGAAAAACTGTACTGTTGAAGGGAGTCTAAGTGAAACATATTTCACATTTCCAAAGTGATGCTCAAACCTATTCAAACATATGCATAGAAGTCCCTTCAAGTAAAGCCTTTGGGCTTCTCCAGTACAGCTGACGCATTTGCCAGCGACAGTGACGAAGTTCATCTGGTCCCTGACAAATTTGGTCAGGCTGAGGGGTTAGGAGTTCACAGTGCGATCTACCTAAAAGTGAGGAAATTGAGTGCCCCAACGAATTTGAGAGTTCAAATTCCGTCTGTTGCTGCGTCGCGTGCCAACTGTCGAGTGGATCCTTATCCTGACAAAGGTTGAATCAGAGAAGGGCATTTATGACATTTCATGTCAGGTTGCCCTAGCTATAAATAACTGCCCCCACAACCACTTGTTGGTTGGCTGCGCCGAGAGAACTTGACACTTGTCATAGGAGAGTAACCCATCCTTTGATGATTTTGAGAGAATCCTAAGTGAGTAAAACCCCAGAGCCAAAGTGATTGAGCATCACTAAAGAGATTGATCTATGTGATCCCACGCCTATTACCTTTGAAGACTTTCATTCTTCCAGACTGTTAGGCCTCAAGTTCTGAGTACACCAAGAGTCATTGTGGTGTGCCGGTGAACAAGTCTGTGAAGGTTTTGGAAGTCTATCTTGAAGACTTACCACGAGTGATTGGACGAGATCTATGGGTCTTCGTTCAAGAGGAGTACGGTGAGGACTGTGTGTCCTCTGAGTTGCGACTTAGCCGCCTCAACCAGACATACAATTGATGCAGCAATTGGAACTGGTGTACCAAATTCCATTGTCTTCACCGATCCAACCTGGTTTCAATTCCTCAACCCTCTCTTACTTTATTCCGCTGCTGAAGAATTTGTGATCTGTGTTGTGAAGAATTTGAACTGAAGAATTTCATCATGCTATCTTTCATTTCCTCATTTCATTTTCTTCATGAGTGTATGAATGTATGATTGCATGTTCTTCACTCTTACACATCCTAATTGCATGTACTATGATTCTGTGATGACTTAGTTTCCCTTGTGTTTCTATTTCTTCACTCCGATCTTTGTCAAATTCTTCAGAGTTTGACGAATTTCTAGAAATCTCCCATTCACTCCCCTCTGGGAGTTAACATGCGCTTTCAATTGGTATTAGAGCAAGGTACTCCCCTATTCTGTGTGATTTTGGTTACCACCTGGAGTTTTAGTTATGTCAACCGAAGGTATGATCAAGGTTTCTGCTGTGTGCCCCATCTTTGATGTCATAGACTATGCTTACTGGAAGAACAAGATGCGCATGCATCTTGAGACAATTGACAATGATCTCTAGTTCTTCGTTGAGAACGGCGTTCCCACTGTTGTCCCTAGCATCAATGCTGCTGATGTGAAGAGATTCAAGCATCTCAACTCTCAAGCAAAGAAATATCATATGTGGACACCTCAACAAAGGGCAGTTGGCTGAGTGAGTGCACTGGAAATATCAAAGATGATCTGGGATAGGATCTCCAAGGTCAATGAGGGAGTGTCCACTCAACGTGACTCTCGAGTTGATGTGCTTCGCAATCTTTTCAACCGCTTCAAGAGGCTTGACAATGAAAATGTTCAGCAAACTTTCAATCGCCTCATAGATATCTCCAATGAGCTACAAGCACTGGGTGCTGCTGACATCACTGGCCATGAGGTGGTGAAGAAGCCGAGGTATCTTAATAGCTCCTTTGATACCTTCGCCCTGATGATACAAGAGCATCCTGATTACAAGTCACTTGATCCCGCTGATATTCTTGAGAGGCTCAACACACATGAATTTCAACAAGCTGAGAAGAGAGGTATGTATGGTCCCACCTATGGACGACCCCATGATCTGAAGGCAAGGCTAAAGCAAAGGCATTTTTTTCATCTGAAGATCTGAATGTAGTACAGATGATGCTGAGGAAATTGGCCGAGAACTGGCTATGTTCGTGAGGAAGTTCCAGAAGTTCTTCGAAAGGAACTGCTTTGGAAAGTCTTCAAAGTATGATTGAAAGAACACTGAAACTTCTGCTCGTGACTATGACAAAAGAACTTACCACAAATGCAAGAAGATAGGCCATTACATCGTTGATTGCCCCCTCTGGAAAAAGGGCTCAAAGAAGAAAAGATCTAGCAAGGATGACAATTCTAATGACAAGAAGAAGAAGTCTTCAAAGCCTACATCAAAGTCCTCATCAAAGAAGAAAAGCACCTCCAACAGAGCTCGCGCCTTCATTGGAAAGGAAATGGATTCTGAGGAAGCTGAGGAATCTGACTCTGGGTTGGCTCTTGCTATGGAGTTGATCAGCAAGTCCATCTTCGATCATGAAGAAAAGGGTGACTCCACCAACACTTAAGACTGTGCTGATGACTACACTCCCACTTATTGCTTCATGGCAAGAGGTGCCAAGTTACCCTCATGAGAAGCTTACTTTAATACTTCAAGTAATGATGACTCTGAATGTGAAGCAAAATCTAGCTATAAGAAACTTGTTAAAATTGCAACTGAACAACAAAATGCCACAGAAAGGATTTAAAAACTTCTAGACAAAAGTGATGATCTGTTAGATGAGGAAATGGATCGCATTCAAGGTTTGTCTGAGGATCTCAAACACGTAAAGTCACAATATGACAAGCTTGAAAGTCGTCATGTGGCCCTGTTAGCTGCACACAAGAAGTTGTCTTATGAATTTCTTCAAAGGAAGCAAGAGCTCGAGAAGCTGAAAGCGTCTCATGATGATCTTCAAAAGGAAAATGATTCATTGCTCGCTCAACGGACCAACTTTTCTTAGGAAGAATTTGGTGCTCCATGCTTAAAATGCCTTGAAGGTGATAATGCAAATTCTTCAGCTGAATGTTCAAATGCTTCAACTACTGCTATATCTTATACTATCCATGTGGTTTCAATTCCCTCATCTCAGGAAACCACGAGTGTCACTAACGAAAATGCAGGTCTGAAGGAATTGTACGTCACAGGCTTGTACAATAGCCTCAAAGGGCACCAAACTCTTTGTGATGTGCTCAAGAAGCAGATTCTTAACAGGAACCCTAGGAAAGAGGGTATTGCTTTTGAGAGAAAGCTGACTGCAGATGGATCTTATTGGAAACCTGAGTAGTATCCCAAAACCACATGGGTTGCTGCAAAAGGACCTCTAGTTGATCCACCTGTCTATCTGGATTTAACTGTGATACTCCACATCCTTCTGATGAGTCATTTGACTCCAACTATAAGCTATCCAAAAATCAGAATGGTGAAATATTTGCTAGATTTGTTGGTACTAACTGCAGGAATGGTCCCCCTGTGAAGAATATATGGGTGCCCAAAACTGTTCTTCAAAATCTTCAAGTGGATGTCATCATGACACCACCAAAGAAAAGGAACAATTGCAAGGAAAATTCTTCACTTGGACCAAAGTCATCAAATGGACGCAGGCCAACCCATGTTTGTACTAACACTTCAATGCAGGGAAACAGACAGCGATATGATGAATATGTGCATTATTCGTCAAATCACTATGTGCACAAAACTGCTAAGAATTTCTCTACATATTCTTACGAGTACTATACTCCTCCTGTGAAGCGAAATGCATATTGTTGAATGCCTAAGTTCTCTATCAGTGCTTTGCGCTACATTGCATCTTAGCCACCCATTCGGATGTGGGTGGTTAAGAAGAAGAACTAATCTCTTCTGCAGGGTCAGGTCTTTAGACACAATTAATGTCTGATGAATTTTCTGAAGGCCTAACATAAACACTTGTTGGGATGCAAGCTAATCATGATGAAATGAATTCCTCATTCCACAAATCCCTAGGCTGCTTGTTATATGCTTACTGATGAAACTCACTGACGAAATTGATCATCATATTATTCAATTGAAGTATATGAATTTGTAAATGAGACTAATGCTTCTATAAGATGATACTCCAAAAGCTACTGAATGGGTTCTGGACAGTGGTTGCACTAATCACATGACTGGTGAAAGGAATCTCCTCACCAATGCTCCCCTTGCTCCGTCTCATCTGAAGCATATCACCTACAGTGAAAAAGGAAAAAAGCAAGGTATTGGGTCTAGGTAAGGTTGCTATCTCAAAGGATCGACACATGGAAAAAGTGATGATTGTCGAGTTCCTAGGATACAACCTCATGACTGTCTCAATGCTTTGGATTTGATATGATTGTCATCTTTGGAAAATATAGATGCATTGTGCTAATGAAATCTGACAAGTCCAAAGTCTTTGAAGGCTTTAGGAGAGGTGATTTGTATATTGTAGATTTCTCTAGGTCCTCAACCAGCCACGTGTCTACTGGCAAAAGCTTCAGAGTGCTAGCTATGGCGTCGACGACTTGGACATGCTGGCATGAGGAATTTGAGCACACTCATCAAGAAGAAGCACATCATTGGCGTCAAGGGCATCAAATTCGTCAAAGATCACCTTTGCGGTGCTTGTGAGGCTGGAAAGATGACCAGATCCAAGCACTCCGCGAAGACAATGATGACCACTACTCATCCCTTTGAATTACTTCACATGGATCTCTTTGGTCCCACTCATTATGCTATACTAACCAATGCAGCATCACTATATGATTCATCATTGTTGATGATTATTCTCGTTACACCTGGGTGCATATCATTACCTTCAAGACTGAAGTGCCGGGTGTCTTCAAACGATTCGCTAACCGTGCCATGACAAACTATGGCATCAAGATCAAGCATATCAGAAGCGATAATGGCACCGAGTTCAAAAACACAAGCCTTGATGACTATCTTGATGAACTTGGTATTACTCATGAGCTATATGCTCCTTATACTCCTCAGCAGAGTGGAATTGCTGAGCGCAAGAACAGGACATTCATTGAGATGGCCTGCACTATGCTTGATGAATACAAGAGACCTCACTGATGGTGGCCTGAAGCGATTGATACAGCTTGTTACATCATCAATTGGGTATATCTTCACAAATTACTCAAGAAGACTTCATATGAGCTCCTCACTGACAAAAAGTCCAATGTAAATTATTTCAAAGTCTTCGGTGCTAAATGCTGGATTAAGGATCCGCATCAAAATTCCAAATTTGCACTGAAAACACATGAGGGTTTTGTGCTTGGTTACGGAAAGGACTCGCATGCCTACAGATTCTTCGACACCTACCACGACAAGGTTGTTGAAACTGTAGATGTGTGGTTCGATGAAACTAATGGTTCGCAAAGAGAGCACTTGCCTCCTGTACTAGATGAAATGCCTCCTGAGGAATCTATCAAGTTGATGGGTACTGGTGAAATAGAACCCAGTGAAGAAATAGCTGAAGAAGAGTTGATCATTTCTCGTCCTGAAGAAACTGCTACTCCTGAAGAAAATGATTCTGAGGAAAATGCTCAACCTCTACAAGGCCCTCGTCCAACTCATCCACGAGTGGCGAATGAAGTGCAGATTGAGAAGATCATCGGCAACATCAATGCATCTGGTCCCCTCTCTTTCTCAAGAGCTTCACCACTAGCTAAATTTTGTGGGCATTTTGCATTTGTCTCTATCACAGAGCCTACCAAATTTGGTGAAGCATTTCTGGAGCCTCAGTGGATTCAAGCTATGAAAGAAGAATTGCAACAATTCGAGCTCAACAATGTGTGGGAGCTTGTGACTCATCCTGATCCACGCAAAGCACAATATCATCGGCACTAAGCGGATCTACCGCAACAAGCAAGACGAAAATGGCCAAGTGGTAATAAATAAGTCCCATCTTGTAGCACAAGGCTATACACAGATTGAGGGTATTGATTTTGGGAAACTTTTGCACCAGTTGCTAGGCTTGAAGCTATTCATATATTGCTTGCATATGCTAACCATCACAATATTCTCTTATATAAAATGGATGTGGAAAGTGCATTCCTCAATGGTATGCTTGAGGAAGAAGTATATGTTGCTCAACCACTAGGTTTTGAGGATCCAAAGCATCCGGACGAAGTCTTAAGACTAAACAAGGCTCTCTATGGCCTGAAGCAAGCCCCATGGGCTTGGTATCATATACTGAAGGAATTCCTGAAGAAAAAGGGTTTCAAACCCGATTCACTTGATCCTACTGTTTTCACTAAATCTTATGATGGTGAACTGTTCATATGACAAATATATGTTGATGGTAATTTCTTTGGTTGCACTACAAGCGTTTCAGTGACGAATTTGTATACATGATGCGTGAAGAATATCAGATGTCTATGATGGGAGAATTGAAATTCTTCCTTGGTCTTCAAATTCCTCAACAACCAAATGGCATCTTCATTTCTCAAGAAAAATACCTCAAAGAGCCTAAAAAAATTCGGCATGCAAGACTGTAAAGGCCTCAAAATTCCAATGCCTACTAATGGTCAACTCGACACTGACCAAAATGGTAAAGATTTTGATTAGAAGGTATATCGCTCCATCATTGGTTCTATGACGCCCCCGATTCAATCGTACACTAATCATGCACGCAAATGTGTACGATCAAGATCAGGGACTCACAGGAAGATATCACAACACAACTCTAAAAATAAAATAAGTCATATAAGCATCATATAACAAGCCAGGGGCCTCGAGGGCTCGAATACAAGTGCTTGACATAAACAAGTCAGCGGAAGCAACAATATCTGAGTACAGACATAAGTAAAAAAGTCTGCCTTAAGAAGGCTAGCACAAACTGGGATACAGATCGAAAGAGGCGCAGGCCTCCTACCTGGGATCCTCCTAAACTACTCCTGGTCGTCGTCAGCGGGCTGCACGTAGTAGTAGGCACCTCCGGTGTAGTAGGAGTCGTCGTCGACGGTGGCGTATGGCTCCTGGGCTCCGGCATCTGGTTGCGACAACCAGGTAGAAGGGAAAGGGGAAAAGAGGGAGAAAAGCAACCGTGAGTACTCATCCAAAGTACTCGCAAGCAAGGAGCTACACTACATATGCATGGGTATATGTGTAAAGAGGCAATATCGGTGGACTGAACTGCAGAATGCCAGAATAAGGGGGATAGCTAATCTTATCGAAGACTACGCTTCTGGCAGCCTCCGTCTTGCAGCATGTAGAAGAGAGTAGACTGAAGTCCTCCAAGTAGCATCGCATAGCATAATCCTACCCGGCGATCCTCCCCTTGTCGCCCTGTGGAAAAGCGGTCACCGGGTTGTCTGTGGAACTTGTCTGGGTGTGTTTTATTAAGTGTCCGGTTCTAGTTTTCATAAGGTTAAGGTACAACTCCGGGTCGTCCTTTTACCGAGGGACACAGCTATTCGAATAGATAAACTTCCCTGCAGGGGTGCACCACATAACCCAACACGCTCGATCCCATTTGGCCGGACACACTTTCCTGGGTCATGCCCGGCCTCGAAAGATCAACACGTCGCAGCCCCACCTAGGCACAACAGAGAGGTCAGCACGCCGGTCTAAATCCTATGCGCGCAGGGGTCTGGGCCCATCGCCCATTGCACACCTGCACGTTGCGTACGCGGCCGGAAGCAGACCTACCAACCTCCATTACAAAGGAAGTTGCGTTAACGCGGTCCAACCCGGCGCGCGCCGCTCAGTCGCTGATGTCACGAAGGCTTCGGCTGATACCACACATCGAGTGCCCATATCTTTCCCGCGTAGTTGGTTAGTGTGTATAGGCCAGTGGCCAGACTCAGATCAAATACCAAGATCTCGTTAAGCGTGTTATTATGAAGTAACCGCGGACGTCGACCAGGGCCAGGCCCACCTCTCTCCTAGGTGGTCTCAACCTGTCCTGTCGCTCCGCCACAAAGTAACAGTCGGGGACCGTCGGGAACCCAGGCCCACCTCTACCGGGATGGAGCCACCTGTCCTTCCAGCCCCCACATCAGAATCACTTGCGGGTACTCAACAAGCTGACCCGACTTTAATCACCATCTGTATAGTATGTATATATGTATAGTATATACCCGTGATCACCTCCCAAGTGATCACGGCCCGATAGTATAGCAAGGCAGACCGACAAGAATGTAGGGCCACAGATGATAAACTAGCACCCTATACTAAGTATTTAGGATTGCAGGTAAGGTATCAACAGATGTAGCAACAATGTCAGGCTATGCATCAGAATAGGATTAACGGAAAGTAGTAACATGCTACACTACTCTAATGCAAGCAGTATAGAGAAGAATAGGCGATATCTGGTGATCAAAGGGGGGGCTTGCCTGGTTGCTCTGGCAAGGAGGGGTCGTCAACACCGTAGTCGATCGGGGTACCAGCAACAGTGTCAGTCTCGTAGTCTATCAAAGAGAAGAGGGGGAAGAAACAATGAATACAATGCAAACAGATGCATATCGATGCACGACATAACAAGTAGCGGTGCCAAGTGTGCCTTAACGCGGTGGGAGGTTGTACCAGTGAAGGGAGGAACATCCGGGAAAGTATTCCCGGTGTTCCGCGTTTTTGGACAAATGAACCGGAGGGGGAAAGTTGCGAGTCCGATAGGTTAGGATGTGTGGCGGACGAACGGGCTACGTATCCAGATTCGTCTCGTCATTCTGAGCAACTTTCATGTACAAAGTATTTTCATCCGAGCTACGGTTTATTTTATATTAATTTTCAAAAAATTTTTAATCATTTTTAGAATTTATTTAATTATTTAATTTGAACATTATCCAGAACAGTGAAAGGTGATGTCAGCATGACATCACCATGATGTTAGCAGGTCAAATGGTCAGTTGACCAGTCAAACCAGACAGGTGGGTCCAGTGGGACCCACATGTCATTGTCAAGGGCACTAACGGGGTTTAGACTAACTAAATGGGTTAATTAGCTAATTAGGTTAATTAAACAGGATTAATTAAGTTAATTGATTTAGTTAATTAATTAATTGAATTTATTTTTATTTTTATTTTTATATATATAATCGTTCTGGGGGCTAGGCCCCACATGTCATTGGCACATGTGTCAATATATCATCTAACTAATTTAATCAGGGGGGTCCCACTTGCCATGGACTACAAGCTAACTTATCACTAAGTACACCTAACAATCTTTTAATTAGGCCCTTGTCTAGTGGGTTGGCCGCATGTACATAGAGCCAACCGGCCTCACACACGGTCGTGCACATAGCACAGGCAAGCCATGGCCATGGCCCGGGAGCGTACAGGAGCACCCGGAGATGCGCGTGGGCTGGGCGGCTACGACGTGAGCAACAACAGCAGGGTAGGAGCAGGCAGAAGAAGCAGCAAAGCAGCAGCTAGGCAGCACGTAGACAACAACAAGGAGGCAGCAGCGCAAAATACCAAAGTAGCAGCAGTACAAGGAGCAGCAGAGCAACGACAGGGCCGCGGGTGGCTGCGGCATGGCATGCGTGGGCACGCGGTATGTGCGGTTGTTGATGGGGGGAGAGGGAGGAGATAAGGCCGGAGGCCTCACCGCAGGCCGTAGGGACAAGGCAGCGGGTGTCGAGGAGGAGGACGGGGACGACACGCAGTGGGGAAGAGATCCGGCGAGGAAGCGTTCAGACGACATGGTGGTGGCGACGACGGGCGACGGCATCGGGTCGACGACGAGGCGAGGCCGCGGCTTCAGGCGGGCGCCGCGCAAGGGAGAGGAGGGGCGCCGGCGGCGCCTTGCATCGGGTGCGGGCGTGCGGGAGGAGGGGATCGAATAGGGGCGCCCTTCTCCCTGGGACGATGCGTGTGTGTGTTTGTGTTGCGTGTGGCGGCGCTGGGAGGGAGACGAGGGGATCGTGGGGGAGTGGGGAGTGATTTAGGGTTTGGGGTCGGGGGAGTGGCCTTTTAGGCGAGGGAGAGTGGGGTGGGCCGTGGGCTGCCTGGCGGCCTGGTGGCCTAGTGGGCCGAGGGGCCGGGGGGAATCCTTTTCTTTTCTTTAGTCTTTTGTTTTTATCTTCTTCCTTTTTCCTTTTTTTATCTTATTGCTTTTCTGTTTTATTTTACTTTTAGTAAAAATTATCACTAACACCTAAATTGGTACTTTTAAATAAACTACTGCCACATTAATTCTTATCCCAACTAAAATAGTTTAATATTTTATAAAATTCAAAATGCATTTATTTTATTATTTAACCTACAGTTTTAATTATTTTGAACACTTAAACATTTTATTAAAGTTAGGTTTCTCCACCATAATTACCTATGCATTAGTTGGATCACTCCGAACTTTTTAGTTTTAATATTTGAAAACTTTTATTGTTTGATTGATTTTGAATTTGAATTTGGATTGGTTCTAAACTAACACGAGATTAGCAACAGAAATCGTGGTGACATGAGATCATTACGAGGGGGTTACTGTAGCTTAATTACCCGGGCGTCACAATTCTCCTCCACTACAAGAAATCTTGTCCTAAGATTTAAGAGGGGTGTAAGGGGGGAAATTCTTGTTACGAAACTAGCGGGTCTTCTCATCCTGGCTTGCTCTTCTCGAAGAGGCCGGTCGAATACATTGATGTCTTCATTTCTCTGCTTTAAGTCATCATGATGAAGTCGGCGTCCTTCCTTCAGGAACTCCATCGTACTTACGAAAGAATAAAGGGTGGGCACTCCGGGAGAATAGACCTCTTCAAGGTCGACTATCTGGTCGGTAATATCAAGGAAGGTGGCGGAAGTAACTCTCGAATTGAAACTTACAAAAATAACAAGAGCAAAGTAAGGTGGTATCATGGGAAGTTTCAAGCGGGCAGGCGATCGTTCGATGCCTGGAACAGGGCGTGAAAAGGGGTTCAAAGCAATGGGAATAAGTATTGTGTCTGATACCAGAATTGATGATCTCTCGGAAGGTGGCTCGTGAATCACATACGAGGCCAAGTGCGAGGAATTAACTTTGGAAACCGGGGGTGTATAGGAGAGTCAGGTTTCGATCCTGTGGAACTGTGGGTTATGGGCCCACCATGTGGGTTATAAGTAGAAGGAATGATGACATGTTGCATAGTGATGGTGACAAGGCACATCAGAGGATAGCCTGTCAGTTATGTTGGCAACAACGTTGGTACCAAGGGCGAGGGACAAAGAGAACCATTTTCCTGCTCGTTGAAACGAGGCGGGCCAATAGGCAAAGTTCTTATCCATCGGTGGCTACCGAAATGTCATCAACAAAAGTAACATGGTTTACTGATAGAGTGGTACAACGAGGTGCTCAACTAAGCAGGGAATTATCTTTGCTCAGCTAAGTCAGATTACAAGAAAGGTTAAACAAAACAATGGAAAGGAAAATATGATTATCAGAGTAAACAGAACAATGGAAAGGAAAATGTGTTTAAACACATATTTCAGGCGTATATCCTTCCCTAAGGACAAGCAGAGCATGATATCCAGGATAGGATATAATGTAGAAAACTCTTTAGGTAAGGTGAGAGAAATTTTATGACATTACCCATACAACGGTGTTTGGATAATTAAGAAAGAAACATTTAGGATTGGGCTTCAAATGTTTTATTGAAGATCGGAGTACCACAGACATGCTTCGAGATAGCATTGACATGGTCTTCAAGCAAGGTCGGATTTTGGATACACAAAGGATCCATCGGGGATGACTTATAGAATAAGTCTTACAATTTCCTCATGGAAGAATGGATAACCTTGCAGAAAAGGAAACTATAACAATAGGTCCTCCGGTTAGGTGTGCTAGGCATGACATCACCTTACCGGGTCATGTAAAGATGTTATAACTCTTGGTAATATGTTCTAACCATCATATCAGACCAAGATTTAGTTCGGATTGACGTCAGGATACCTCATACTCAGGATACCTGAGAAGAAAAGGTGCAACACAAATTGACGAGATGACATTGTAAGATTGTCGGTAAATGAACTATGGAAGCAAGCCCCGAATCATGAGTTCATTATTAAATCAAGGAGAGAAGGAGGAGGTGGATGATGAACTCAGAGACAATTCATCGAGATTTCCAAAAGATGGATTTCCACAATTATGTGAACAAGGAGATAGCTTTTGTCAGTTCAATGATATAATGAGGTATGCTCGAGGAAACATACACGATTAAACATTGGTTGATGGTGCACCCGAAATACGGACTTAGGTAGCACAAACAATGTTAGAATGGCGATTCGATAACCAATGGTCTAAGAAGGAAATGTTGACCATTAACTTCAAAGCAATAAGGTTGCTAGAACTTTTGAAGTGGCACATCATAGTTCAATTGTTGGTTTTCCGGTTAGGAACAACACGGGGACCAAGGAATGAACGGATATGGCAAGAAGTATCACCTGCATCAAGAATTCTTAAGAGGTGGTGAAATTCCTACGACATTCTTGACATAAAAGATGGTAATACTCCAAGGTAAAGAACAAATGCTGAATAGCAAGGAACTCAAGGTACAACACAGAACACAAACAAGTTTGTGTTGGAGGGAAGGCAATAAAGTGGTCGATGATAACACAACTCATCGAGGGCAAGGATGGTATTTCTCTTCATGAATCCGGTTGATATCTTGGAAGAGCTCATAAGGTTGATGATGATCACGATACATTTGTCGAGAGATTTCATGAAGATGTAATCAATCAGCGACGACATCAAGTCAAAGGAATGATGAAGCGAAAGGTTATTGGAACCATGGGTAGGACACAAACTCAAAATCAAGCTTGCTGTTCAAGGCAAAATGATATGACGAGGAAAATCGACATAAGCTTAGCTCATCATCGAAAGTGGTGCTCCGGGAATAAGGACCAGGTAGCACAGTTAAAAAGTTGCACGATAAGGATATAGCCGATCAAGCTAGGAATGACTTGAAGGGTTATTAAACTCATAAGCAACGAAAATTACTTAAGAGTATTGAATCGGAGTGCGGAATCGATTCACTTATCGGTGTTCTCGAGTGACTAATAACTCAAAACCCGGGGGGAAATTGGAATCGACGAGAATAATAGTTGACGAAGAACTCATAAGAAGTTATGTAGTTCCGCGATATTCTCGAGATACCAGAGGGTATACTCAAAGGTAGAGCAGAATAGAGGTTGGATAGGTGTAATGATCTGCAGAAGACAAGTACTTCAACTTGTCCGAGAACAGGAATCAAAGAATATCAATATGGCCGGAACCAAGATTGCAAAAGACTAGATCCCAAATATAAGATGAACTTATACCAAGGGAATAATTAATTTAAGAGTAGCTTCCATGATAGGATCTACATCGTGTCCATGGGCATGAACACAAAGTTCAAGGTCGACTCCCACTTCTCCAATGCATAACCTTTCATTCACTCCTCTAAATAAAAATGATTTCAGTGTCAAAACCTACCTGGTGAATTACCAGAGGAGTATGACCCGTGAAAGCTTTCGGGTTCACACAGATTAAGGAAGGCATAGGTTTAACCCATTGGGGCATCGTGGAAACATATACCACAAGCTTCAATAGTAAATATCACCAGCTTGAAAGCAGAGCATGGTTGGCCAAATCAAGGAATAGTATTTACCAATGTCATTATGTATCAGGGAAAGCTCTTCCAAAGTGATTGAATATGAAGGACGTTGTCGGATAAAATACAACAAAGGATCTGATGGTCCTTAAGGGATCTGATGTAAGCATCGATACTCAACCAGAGGAAGAAACAATGCAGAGGCATTGAATTATAGAAACAAATAACTAATTCAAATTTGCAAAGGAATTGTGATTTCCAAATCAAGGGATCAGAAGCAAATGCTCTGATTAAGGGTGGATAAGTTGAGTGGGCTTAGGGATACAATTGATGATAATTTGGTTGGTCGAGATCCAGCTCATGTTTAAATGACGTCTAAGCCAGAAGGATGAATTCTGGGTTGGATTGGTGATTGCGAGCATTCGCAAACATATTGAATCAAAGACTCAAAATGACGATGACAAAGGATGCTCGTGAATATTGCTAGACATATGGAAAGTATCCATAATGCAAGCATACAAGTATTTACAGAACAATAGTTGGCAATGGATTATCGGAAGACCAGATAGTATTTCAAAGTAGGTGACATACATGAAACAACTAGGGACGAGTGGATACTCGGCAAGTGCGAGAAATTATCCGTAGATGTAGCAAGAACTGCAAAGCAGTAAGCTCAAAGGATTCTCGGAACAACGAAGAGCAGTTCGGGGCATCTTGTAATAACAAGATCAATGGGATTGAATGTAATAACAACAAGTGTATGCAGGTATCCATAAGGATATAACAGTTGTAGCGAATTTGCAAAGGCGGTGGGCACAAGTGTCTTGAGAAAACATCGAATAGCATCTTCGGAATCTTCTGGGCAGCACGTGATCATCTGTAATACGGGGCTCTCCGGGAGGAAGTAATTACGAGAACCTAGAGTTAGAGTTAGCAAAATTCATTTATCCCGAATAGAAGAGAGATCAGAGTCCCAGAGTAAAGGTGAGGAATAAAAGATCCTAATATCACCCAATGGCGACGTGGGCCCATGGGCCGCACAGCCATGTTAGTAAAACAGTTTTCATCGACTAGACTCAACTTCGGCCAAGGAGTTGGAAAGGGGGATTCCTACAGGCAGTCGGCTCTGATACCAACTTGTGACGCCCCCGATTCAATCGTACACTAATCATGCACGCAAATGTGTACGATCAAGATCAGGGACTCACGGGAAGATATCACAACACAACTCTAAAAATAAAATAAGTCATATAAGCATCATATTACAAGCCAGGGGCCTCGAGGGCTCGAATACAAGTGCTTGACATAAACAAGTCAGCAGAAGCAACAATATCTGAGTACAGACATAAGTAAACAAGTCTGCCTTAAGAAGGCTAGCACAAACTGGGATACAGATCGAAAGAGGCGCAAGCCTCCTACCTGGGATCCTCCTAAACTACTCCGGGTCGTCGTCAGCGGGCTGCACATAGTAGTAGGCACCTCCGGTGTAGTAGGAGTCGTCATCGACGGTGGTGTATGGCTCCTGGGCTCCAACATCTATTTGCGACAACCAGGTAGAAGGGAAAGGGGAAAAGAGGGAGAAAAGCAACCGTGAGTACTCATCCAAAGTACTCGCAAGCAAGGAGCTACACTACATATGCATGGGTATATGTGTAAAGAGGCAATATCGGTGGACTGAACTGCAGAATGCCAGAATAATGGGGGGGAATAGCTAATCTTATCGAAGACTACGCTTCTGGCAGCCTCCGTCTTGCAGCATGTAGAAGAGAGTAGACTGAAGTCCTCCAAGTAGCATCGCATAGCATAATCCTACCCGGCGATCCTCCCCTCGTCGCCCTGTGGAAAAGCGATCACCGGGTTGTCTGTGGAACTTGTCTGGGTGTGTTTTATTAAGTATCCGGTTCTAGTTGTCATAAGGTCAAGGTACAACTCCAGGTCGTCCTTTTACCGAGGGACACGGCTATTCGAATAGATAAACTTCCCTGCAGGGGTGCACCACATAACCCAACACGCTCGATCCCATTTGGCCGGACACACTTTCCAGGGTCATGCCCGGCCTCGAAAGATCAACACGTCGCAGCCCCACCTAGGCACAACAGAGAGGTCAGCACACCGGTCTAAATCCTATGCGCGCAGGGGTCTGGGCCCATCGCCCATTGCACACCTGCACATTGCGTACGCGGCCGGAGAGCAGACCTAGCAACCTCCATTACAAAGGAAGTTGCGTTAACGCAGTCCGACCCGCCGCGCGCCGCTCAGTCGCAGACGTCACGAAGGCTTCGGCTGATACCACGACGTCGAGTGCCCATATCTTTCCCGCGTAGTTGGTTAGTGCGTATAGGCCAGTGGCCAGACTCAGATCAAATACCAATATCTCGTTAAGCATGTTATTATGAAGTAACCGCGGACGCCGACCAGGGCCAGGCCCACCTCTCGCCTAGGTTGTCTCAACCTTCCCTGTCGCTCCGCCACAAAGTAATAGTCGGGGGCCGTCGGGAACCCAGGCCCACCTCTACCGGGATGGAGCCACCTGTCCTTCCAGCCCCCACATCAGAATCACTTGCGGGTACTCAACAAGCTGACCCGACTTTAGTCACCATCTGTAGTATGTATATATGTATAATATATACCCGTGATCACCTCCCAGGTGATCACGGCCCAATAGTATAGCAAGGCAGACTGACAAGAATGTAGGGCCAATGATGACAAACTAGCATCCTATACTAAGCATTTAGGACCGCGGGTAAGGTATCAATGACTGTAGCAACAATGACAGGCTATGCAATAGAATAGGAGTAACCAAGAGTAACATGCTACACTACTCTAATGCAAGCAGTATAGAGAAGAATAGGCGATATCTGGTGATCAAGGGGGGGGGATTGCCTGGTTGCTCTGGCAAGGAGGGGTCGTCAACACCATAGTCGATCGAGGTACCAGCAACAACGTCAGTCTCATAGTCTATCGAAGAGAAGATGGGGAAGAAACAATGAATACAATGCAAACAAATGCATATCGATGCATGACATAACAAGTAGCGGTGCCAAGTGTGCCTTAACGCGGTGGGAGGTTGTACCAGTGAAGGAGGGAACATCCGGGAAAGTATTCCCGGTGTTCCGCGTTTTCGGACAAATGAACCGCAGGGGGAAAGTTGCGAGTCCGATAGGTTAGGGATGTGTGGCGGACAAACGGGCTACGTATCCAGATTTGTCTCGTCATTCTGAGCAACTTTCATGTATAAAGTATTTTCATCCGAGCTACGGTTTATTTTATATTAATTTTCAAAGTTTTTTTAATCATTTTTAGAATTTATTTAATTATTTAATTTGAACATTATCCAGAACAGTGGAAGGTGATGTCAGCATGACATCACCATGATGTCACCAGGTCAAATGGTCAGTTGACCAGTCAAACCAGACAGGTGGGTCCAGTGGGACCCACATGTCATTATCAGGGACACTAATGGGGTTTAGACTAACTAAATGGGTTAATTAGCTAATTATGTTAATTAAATAGGATTAATTAAGTTAATTGGTTTAGTTAATTAATTAATTGAATTTATTTTATTTATTTTTTATATATAATCGTTCTGGGGGCTAGGCCCCACATGTCATTGGCACATGTGTCAATAAATCATCTAACTAATTTAATCAGGGGGGTCCCACTTGCCATGGACTACAAGCTAACTTATCACTAAGTACACCTAACAATCTTTTAATTAGGCCCTTGTTTAGTGGGTTGGCCGCATGTACAGAGAGCCAACCGGCCTCACACACGGCCGTGCACATAGCGCAGGCAAGCCATGGCCATGGCACGGGAGCATACAGGAGGACCCGGAGATGCGCGTGGGCTGGGCGGCTACGACGTGAGCAACAACAGCAGGGTAGGAGCAGGAAGAAGAAGAAGCAAAGCAGCAGCTAGGCAGCACGTAGACAACAACAAGGAGGCAGCAGCGCAAAATACCAAAGTAGCAGTAGTACAAGGAGCAACAGAGTGACGACAGGGCCGCGGGTGGCTGTGGCATGGCACGCGTGGGCGCGCGGTATGTGCGGTCGTTGATGGGGGGAGAGGCAGGAGATAAGGCTGGAGCCTCACCGCAGGCCGTAGGGACAAGGCAGCGGGTGTCGAGGAGGAGGACGGGGACGACACGCAGTGGGGAAGAGATCCGGCAAGGAAGCGTTCCGGCGGCGTGGTGGTGGCGACAACGGGCGACGGCATCGGGTCGACGACGAGGCGAGGCCGCGTCTTCAGGCGGGCGCCGCGCAAGGGAGAGGAGGGGCGCCGGCGGCGCCTTGCATCGGGTGCGGGCGTGCGGGAGGAGGGGATCGAATAGGGGCGCCCTTCTCCCTGGGACGATGCGTGTGTGTGTTTGTGTTGTGTGTGGCGGCACTGGGATGGAGACGAGGGGATCGTGGGGGAGTGGGGGGTGATTTAGGGTTTGGGGTCGGGGGAGTGGCCTTTTAGGCGAGGGAGAGTGGGGTGAGCCGTGGGCTGCCTGGCGGCCTGGTGGCCTAGTGGGCCGGGGGAAATCCTTTTCTTTTCTTTAGTCTTTTGTTTTTATCTTCTTCCTTTTTCCTTTTTTTATCTTATTGCTTTTCTGTTTTATTTTAGTTTTAGTAAAAATATCACTAACACCTAAATTGGTACTTTTAAATAAACTACTGCCACATTAATTCTTATCCCAACTAAAATAGTTTAATATTTTATAAAATTCAAAAGGCATTTATTTTATTATTTAACCTACAGTTTTAATTATTTTGAACACTTAAACATTTTATTAAAGTTAGGTTTCTCCACCATAGTTACCTATGCATTAGTTGGATCACTTCGAATATTTTAGTTTTAATATTTGAAAACTTTTATTGTTTGATTGATTTTGAATTTGAATTTGGATTGGTTCTAAACTAACACGAGATTAGCAACAGAAATCGTGGTGACGTGACATCATTACGAGGGGGTTACTGTAGCTTAATTACCCGGGCGTCACAGGTTCGCCCCTTTACCTATGCTCATCTAGGCCAGATATTATGCTTAGCATTTGCATCTATGCCCAATTTTAAGCAACACCGAGGGAATCACACCATCAGGGTGTGAAACGATTTCTTTGATATTTAGCTCACACACCAATGCTTGGATTATGGTATCCCAAGGGCTCATCGTTTGATCTAGCTGGATTTTCCGATTCTGATTACACTGCAGATCATGTGGACCGCAAGTCTATGTCAGGCACATGCCATTTCCTCGGACGATCTCTTGTATGTTGGTCCTCAAAGAAGCAGACTAGCATGTCTCTATCCATAGCTTGAGGCTGAATACATTGTCGTTGGTGCCTGCTGCTCATAGTTGTTATGGATGAAGCAAACCCTCAAGGACTATGGCATCAACATGAAGAAAGTCCCTCTCTTCTGCACAACAAGAGTGCTCTCAAGATCGGCCACAACCATGTGCAACATTCCAAGATGAAGCATATTCAGATTCATCACCATTTTCTTCATGATCATGTGATGAAGGGAGACATCGTCATCGACCAAATGAAGACCTAAGACTAGCTTGCTGATATCTTCACTAAGCCCTTGGATGAAAAGAGGTTCTAGAAGTTGCGGTGTGAGCTAAACATCCTAAAATCTTCAAATGTCCTCTAAAGTAGACACATATCCTAACGCTTATGCATTTTTCATGACTTTGATGCACAACACATGAAGTAACATTTTTCTTCAATCAATGAAGACTAACCCTCTAGGTGTGAAGAAATTAATGAAGAACTTTACTCTTAGAACCATACGACAATTGTATGCGCTATTTGAAGTCATAAAAGTTCTTATACGGTGGGTAACGCCACCGCCTCTCTTTGACATTCTTCAAATTTGAGTTTTTTGTCATTTGCAATTTCGTCAAATTTTTCCTATTCATCATTTGAGGCTATTCTTAACTATATTTTGACAAACACCATTCTAATCCCAGGATTAGAATAGCTATACTGATCATAACGCCCTATATAGGGCCTGACAGGGCCCTCCCGAACTTCCCCAATCCCGACCCCGACTAGGTGCCGAGATTTGCAACCACCCCGACCCCGATCCCCGCCTCCCATGCCCCTCTCATCCCCTTGAGCACCGGCCGGCCGTCCCCTTCGCCGCAATTCGCCACCGTCGACCGTCGGGATCTCCCCTCCCAGCCATTCTACTACTGTCCCTATGTCGGTCCCCTCCGTTCCACCTCCGGTCCGACCGCCAGTGCGGGCGAGCAAGAGATGGTGGAGGCTGGCGCGAAGGAGCCCGCAGTGCTAGAGGCGGCAAAGCCAGTGGAGCCGGCACCATGGACAGCCATAGGCCTCCTCCTTCCCTCCTTCTCTCCTACTTGTGGCTCAGCAACGACGATGAAGGCGCCAGGTACGGCGAACGACATGGCCAAGGGAGCAAGCTTGGCCGCATGTCAGCAGCGGATATTTTTGATCTGGCAGCGCATCTTTCTGATCTAGCATGGCTACAGGTACCTGATCTTCCTGCCTCTTCCTCCTTGATCTTGTGATCTCGCATGGCCACAGGTACCTGAACTTCTTGCTACAAGCAGATGAACTTTGCGCTATCTGCAAGCCATGGAATGCCATGGGATTCCTCTCCAAACTCTTTGGTGCATTGCTCTCAAGGTGGCCTATCTACTGCTGGAAAAAGGGTGGCTGAAATTCTAGCCGAGCTATGGTTGAACTTCCTGCTATTTTTCTATTATTTTCTTTACGACATGCGAAGTTCTACTAGTGTGTGAGCCTCAGTCCAGGCTGGAAAAAATATCTGACTACTGCCTACATATGTAAAAAAAATGGGGGAGGGAAAACACCATGTGAAGTTCAACTAGTAAATGAGCCAGAGTTCAACTGGTTGAACTTCACATTGTGTTTGCCCTCCCACATCTGCAAACATGAAACAGAACATGAAACAAGCAGTTCAGGTTATTATGTAGTTGTAAGTTCAACCATGCAATCACATGAAGGTCGGGTTTAACTGTAGACAGGAGTATAACTATGGACATGAGTGTAGCTGTGACTCTTGTTCGGATATCATTTAACCTTACCCCTTTACAAAACAGAAGTTCAGACTGTGAAGAATGCTCGCTACAAAAAAGTAGTGATTCTTTCCCTTGCAAATTGTTTTATTATAAGAACACTTTTATGGGAAGTTCAGACTGTGTAGAATGAGAGACGCAGAAAGAAGGTTAGAACTTCCCAACAGCAAGTATACAACCCTAATCATGTATGCGTTGCGCCGCCCCCTGAATGGGTCACACCTCAAACACACCGTCAGCATTCCCAATCCACTCCACACAAAAGTTGGGTGACACCCGAAAACCTAGCAAACTTCCAAGATGCTGGGTCACACCCTGATCCGCACCATTTTGCGCCTCCACCTAATTGGGTGATGCCGGAAATCCCCCGCGGATTCTTTGTATCCACCAACAAACTTCCAAGCACATCAATGGAGGAGGGTGTTAGCTCAATTCTGCATATAACTCTGGAGGTTATCCTGGTGTGGCTCGTCAATGTGAAAGAGCAGCAAGTAAACCAGATGCCAGGACAATTCCAACAGTAACACACTCACGGAGGAAAGTGATCTGCACACTACCGCCGAGGGATGCTGCTGCTGCTGCTACAACTCATGATCATATGGGACATGGGGTTGGTGTATTGTTTCATAGAACAAACTAGCAAAAAACAAAAAACAGGATTACCATACCTCCACAACCACCACAAGCCAAAAGGACACAAACAAGACAGAGACCATCTTCAACCCTCCTACCTCCTCATGATCCACTCCTGCACCCTGTAATGGTAACCCCGCCCTGCCCCATCCCAGCGGGCCAGCAGCAGACTCCGATGGAGTTGCCATCATACACACATGTAAGTGAACAAAATTTAAGTACCAGTTTGATTTTTCTGCACCACCAGCATATGTTCTGACATGCCATTTTTCTGCACCACCAGCATAACATGTTTATAAACTAAATATTAACGTACAATTTGATTATTTTTTTCACTTTCTGCAGATGCCGGATCTCCCAGATTACCTAATACCAAGACTTAAGATGCCATTCAAGAATGTAGACAAAACCTGGGAATTTTATGACCGATACGTGAGGCACGCTGGTTTTGGCATGAGGAAGACGGGGGGAAATGATAATCACAAATACTTTGTTTGCGCGTTCCAAGGGAAACACAATCCTACTTGTTGACGCTCAAAAGTGGCACAATCGTAAAAGTTGCTTAAGGTTATGTCAAGATTAATTCAAAATTATGATTGGAAGTCATCATGTGATGGCTCTCTTAGAGAAGATCAAGATAGATATGAAGATGGTCTAAAAGAGAGCTCGGATGCAAAAGTTATGACAAGTTCAGAGATGCTCATCTTGACATCGCATTATAAAATCGCCAGGAACTGAATTAAGATTGAAAAAGTTTCAACATGAAAGTTGTGCGTCTCGTTGATACGGTTGAGTTTGATATAAAAATCGTCTTAATCCGAGGTCGTATGCAACCTGTGAAGGTAAAACAAGGTAAAAAAATAGAAGCTGCAGAGTCATTTCGGACCGACCGAGTTGATTGACTCGGTGAGACTGAGTTGATCCGAAAAATTACAAAAGGATACATAAAGTTGGCAATGTTCACTCTATGGGACCGAAGCAAACCAATCGGTGAGACCGAGATGATTCAGGAAATTATAGAAGGTAATAGAGAGTTCGCAACGTTCACTCGGTGGGATCGAAACGAACCACTTGGTGGCTCCGAGTTGATCCGAAAAATTGCCAAAGATTCCTATTCGAGTTAGGTTAGGGTTTTTTGATGTTTTGGATGAAATTTTTAGTCCTTTTCTTGTACGGGAAGTCCAGCCGCCTCATAAATAGATGAGAGGTGATGACCGATTGAACAACACATGATTGATCAATTCATCTACCACTTTTTACCTTTTACTTTTTTTTCTCTCTCTCTCCTTTTCTTCTTCTTCCTCACTCTTCTTGTTGCAGGGCGGCAAACCTTGAGGCTGTAGGGGCGATCAAGTCGACCTAGGGCAGCCCATAGCTGCCGCGTGCCCTGATGGGGTTCCTCCCGGGTGTGTGGGGTTTCGGGTCCTCAAAAGCGCTCGTCGGATAGCTTTCGTACCATGCTTCTGGACGGGTCTCCATTGACGTGACCTACGGTGCATCACCCTTGGCGTTGGAGGTACACGGTGATGTGTTCATGTGAAAACACACTTTTTGGCGACTCCTTTGGGGAATGAAGCTTTGAACGGTCCGGCATGTTCTTGCTACGAAGAGATCGTCATCTAGGGTTTGCAATCTACAAAGGTACTATGAATACCCAGTCACCTAGAGTAGATGCAAATAGTTCATATGGTGTTACTAGATCGTTCAATGAATATACTCTATCATCCATCCCTAGTTTTTTCAATCATGCATCTAATTACGTGCATAGGACGATTCAAAGTAATTTACATGCTTCAATTTCTTATGATACTAGTAACATGCACCATATGTACTCCAACTCTCATGCATCGGCAACCCTAGAAATCATTAGGCCAATGAGGAACATTATGGGTTTGGTTAATCAATTTGAAACACCTCATGTTAAAATTTCCAATAGCATACAAGAAAGTGTTTTACCCTTTTATTCATCGCAATTCATTTGCAATATGTGAATACAACCTTGTAGATGGATGGGAGAATTGGCCATGCTACTACTAGCTATTCGGCCAGTTATTCTCAACCATCATATGCTACACCTCTTGTTAGTAAATTTCCAGCACCGTACACAACTGTAGATGTTCATAATTCAGCCCCGCACCTTCATGGTCATAGCCGAATAAGTGAAATTTTTGCAGGAACACATGTGTCATCATCTAATACTGTAGCATATAATGCATGCTCTACGCAATTCAATAATTTCAGCAACACTCACGAATTGTTGACGAAAGAATCTGAAAGTATTATGGAGCAATCCCTTCGAGAAGCAGTTTTGGCTGCGTTAAAAAAGAGCTTGGCAAAAAACAAGAGGATTAGTGCTCTTTGCCTTGAACAATATGAAAAGGGGCTGTTTCCTGATTATGCTGCAATAAACGCTAGAGTTTTGCAAGAAGATGAAACTTCATCAATTGATAGAATTGGCAAAAGAACATATGGTTATACAGCAGTGCATACACCTCCACCTTGTACCGCAACATATTATACACCCCCTACACAATTGCAAAATTTTGGCAACACTAGCAATTCATTGCGGAAAGATCCTAAAAGCAATGGGGGGGGGAACTGATCTAGAGTAGGATGAAATTGAGAGGGGAGTTAAAACTTTGCATGATAGGTTGCAAGTACTTCTCCAAGAGAGAATTAATAGGGAGTTGGCTCAAAGAAAACAAGCCTTGCCAATTTGTAGAATCAATGAAAAGAAGGATGATTTGGAACATGAAAGTGCTTCAGTTGAAAAAGGGAAATCAAGTAGTATATATTTCGAATCCATCAAAACCAAAGAGGCAAGCATCATTGAGAAAGGGCATGACAAGCATAGGAAAACAACCTTGTTTGATTTTTCTGAAGTTAATGGAACCTACTTCCTGCCCTATGAGTTCTCTATCATAGAAATTGACAAGCCTCAAGGACCAGAGCAAGTAGCCGAACAAAGTTCGTATGAAAAGGATCTTCAAAGTAATGATGCACGGAATCAAGAAAAAGATGAGGACAAGGTGATGGGGAGCCATCCAAAGATGGAGCAAGATATTGTTAAAGTCAAAACACCATCATGATCTCCCAATATATTTGAAGAGGTATGCCTAGGAAGTAATTTACCTATTTGTAGATTTGGTCGCAACTTCATAGTTGATGCATCTATTAAAAAAATTCTCATAAGTAATTTTGGAAGACCAATGAAGAGGTGTAATTTACTTGTAAGAAATAAAACTATTCTAGAGAATATTAGTCAACCCATTGGGCCATTTATGAACACCAATAGTGAAAAAATATTACAATCAAAGCTTTCCCCGTTGTATTCAGAGTTTATATATACATGGGTAGCTTTGCTTGTTTCATACTTGGGTTACTCTTGGTCGCAATTGAGGCATGCATGTTCTAACTATTTTTGTTTCAAAAACTCAAAGCCAAGGTTAGATTCTTTTTAGAAAACCGATGATAGCATAATTTTCTTTTCAAAGACATCGGAGATAGAGTGCAAAACACAATGCATAGCCGAATGGGGTAATGCAAAATCTGAACCATTCATTTGCTTAACTCCAAAGCCGTTCTCACAGCAAGATCGGCTAGAGAATAAAAAGTTTACCTTCAATTCAAGCATGTGTGATCAAATATTTGATTTGTTGCTGAAAAATAATTACATAAGAATTCTTGATCACCATGTCAAGCCATCAATTCAAGGACGAATGTATTGTAGGTTGCATCATTTGTTCAAACATAATTTTGAGGGTTGCAATTTGTTTTGTCAAATAGTTAAATCGGCCATTCATAAAGGACGACTGAAATTTGTTGATACACCAAGCGATGACCAGTTTATTCCGATTGGTTCTGATGGCCAACAATTTTTGCATTGGCTGCTTCAAGCCGATCCTTTTAAACATGAGAAGGTAAAAACCGTGGATGATGGGATCAAGTTTTCAAGTAAAGAAGTTGTTCAAGAGCACAATGAAAATATTCTTGAAGGCGGGAATTCCATCAAGGTTGCGCAAAA
>NC_057798.1:426064652-426082190 GCF_018294505.1 Triticum aestivum | reverse complement strand
TCACATGTTAAAGACCGTTTCAATCATAAGGAATCGGTCCAGAGCTCAAGGAAGAAAAAAGAGGTGGTCAAACAAGTTTACCGTGCTGAAAGAGATAGTCGTAAGAGTGCTACTTCAGATTTGATCTCAAGTGAAAAAGAGCCAATGAAAGTGTTGACATTGGCTTTTAAAGGCAATGAGATGAAGCAATCAATAGTTGAGAGTCAAAGTGCCAAATCTGCAGAAAAGAAGTTGAGGGTGCATAAGGCCAAAATAAAGTTTTCATTGTTGAAGCAGAATCACAACCGAGGTGCCCACTCGGCTTATCGTATTGGCAAAAGAATACAAAATCTTATTGCACAAGAGCTGAAAAAGAACATGACATGGGTTCCCAAGAGGAGCAGTCAAAATAAAAATGATGTGCAACCTTCTATTGCAACAAGTGTTACAAAAGTGAAGAAAGAGAAGGATGAAAGCCGAAAACAATTAAGCCGAAGGTACGATCGATCACCATCCATGGGCTTATTTAGATCCGTGGATGCAATATAATATCTTATATCAAGAAAGGATATTACCAAATCACTATATATTCGATTAGCTACAAGTTTACTACTAATCCAAAGGGCTGAAATATTTGATTTGTCATTTCACGCAACTATTGGAAAAATATCAGAAGATAAGTGAGGAAATAGTGCTTATCAGCCAAGTAATTCAAGAGAATCAAGACCACCCCCTAGGCGCAAACCCGAGGATCAGTATTGGCAAAATGAAAATTCTAATGCAGTATATTCATATCCATATTTTGTCCCGCCAATGCCAATGACATGGATACCTTCCTATGATCATGTAGATCCATATCCATGACGGGACAGGTATGATACATGGGCACATTCTCCAGCTTATTTTAGACCATCTCACCAATATTATGCAACTCCGAGAAGATCAACATTTGAAAACTCACATGTTAAAGACCGTTTCAATCATAAGGAATCGGTCCAGAGCTCAAGGAAGAAAAAAGAGGTGGTCAAACAAGTTTACCGTGCTGAAAGAGATAGTCGTAAGAGTGCTACTTCAGATTTGATCTCAAGTGAAAAAGAGCCAATGAAAGTGTTGACATTGGCTTTTAAAGGCAATGAGATGAAGCAATCAATAGTTGAGAGTCAAAGTGCCAAATCTGCAGAAAAGAAGTTGAGGGTGCATAAGGCCAAAATAAAGTTTTCATTGTTGAAGCAGAATCACAACCGAGGTGCCCACTCGGCTTATCGTATTGGCAAAAGAATACAAAATCTTATTGCACAAGAGCTGAAAAAGAACATGACATGGGTTCCCAAGAGGAGCAGTCAAAATAAAAATGATGTGCAACCTTCTATTGCAACAAGTGTTACAAAAGTGAAGAAAGAGAAGGATGAAAGCCGAAAACAATTAAGCCGAAGGTACGATCGATCACCATCCATGGGCTTATTTAGATCCGTGGATGCAATATAATATCTTATATCAAGAAAGGATATTACCAAATCACTATATATTCGATTAGCTACAAGTTTACTACTAATCCAAAGGGCTGAAATATTTGATTTGTCATTTCACGCAACTATTGGAAAAATATCAGAAGATAAGTGAGGAAATAGTGCTTATCAGCCAAGTAATTCAAGAGCATCAAGACCACCCCCTAGGCGCAAACCCGAGGATCAGTATTGGCAAAATGAAAATTCTAATGCAGTATATTCATATCCATATTTTGTCCCGCCAATGCCAATGACATGGATACCTTCCTATGATCATGTAGATCCATATCCATGACGGGACAGGTATGATACATGGGCACATTCTCCAGCTTATTTTAGACCATCTCACCAATATTATGCAACTCCGAGAAGATCAACATTTGAAAAATCACATGTTAAAGACCGTTTCAATCATAAGGAATCGGTCCAGAGCTCAAGGAAGAAAAAAGAGGTGGTCAAACAAGTTTACCGTGCTGAAAGAGATAGTCGTAAGAGTGCTACTTCAGATTTGATCTCAAGTGAAAAAGAGCCAATGAAAGTGTTGACATTGGCTTTTAAAGGCAATGAGATGAAGCAATCAATAGTTGAGAGTCAAAGTGCCAAATCTGCAGAAAAGAAGTTGAGGGTGCATAAGGCCAAAATAAAGTTTTCATTGTTGAAGCAGAATCACAACCGAGGTGCCCACTCGGCTTATCGTATTGGCAAAAGAATACAAAATCTTATTGCACAAGAGCTGAAAAAGAACATGACATGGGTTCCCAAGAGGAGCAGTCAAAATAAAAATGATGTGCAACCTTCTATTGCAACAAGTGTTACAAAAGTGAAGAAAGAGAAGGATGAAAGCCGAAAACAATTAAGCCGAAGGTACGATCGATCACCATCCATGGGCTTATTTAGATCCGTGGATGCAATATAATATCTTATATCAAGAAAGGATATTACCAAATCACTATATATTCGATTAGCTACAAGTTTACTACTAATCCAAAGGGCTGAAATATTTGATTTGTCATTTCACGCAACTATTGGAAAAATATCAGAAGATAAGTGAGGAAATAGTGCTTATCAGCCAAGTAATTCAAGAGAATCAAGACCACCCCCTAGGCGCAAACCCGAGGATCAGTATTGGCAAAATGAAAATTCTAATGCAGTATATTCATATCCATATTTTGTCCCGCCAATGCCAATGACATGGATACCTTCCTATGATCATGTAGATCCATATCCATGACGGGACAGGTATGATACATGGGCACATTCTCCAGCTTATTTTAGACCATCTCACCAATATTATGCAACTCCGAGAAGATCAACATTTGAAAAATCACATGTTAAAGACCGTTTCAATCATAAGGAATCGGTCCAGAGCTCAAGGAAGAAAAAAGAGGTGGTCAAACAAGTTTACCGTGCTGAAAGAGATAGTCGTAAGAGTGCTACTTCAGATTTGATCTCAAGTGAAAAAGAGCCAATGAAAGTGTTGACATTGGCTTTTAAAGGCAATGAGATGAAGCAATCAATAGTTGAGAGTCAAAGTGCCAAATCTGCAGAAAAGAAGTTGAGGGGGCATAAGGCCAAAATAAAGTTTTCATTGTTGAAGCAGAATCACAACCGAGGTGCCCACTCGGCTTATCGTATTGGCAAAAGAATACAAAATCTTATTGCACAAGAGCTGAAAAAGAACATGACATGGGTTCCCAAGAGGAGCAGTCAAAATAAAAATGATGTGCAACCTTCTATTGCAACAAGTGTTACAAAAGTGAAGAAAGAGAAGGATGAAAGCCGAAAACAATTAAGCCGAAGGTACGATCGATCACCATCCATGGGCTTATTTAGATCCGTGGATGCAATATAATATCTTATATCAAGAAAGGATATTACCAAATCACTATATATTCGATTAGCTACAAGTTTACTACTAATCCAAAGGGCTGAAATATTTGATTTGTCATTTCATTTGTTTATTTCGGCTATACTTGCTTTGGTGGATGAAGTTTACATGGACCTTATGTTAATGTCCGATATTTATCTATCGTCCTAAGAATATGTCAAAGCATGGCTGGTGTAGTATCCGAACATCGTCCTTAGTTCGATTGAAAAGTGAGGAAGCCTTTGGTTGCCATAGGTGCTACACATATTGAGGCGTTCGGTGATTCGTTATGAGAAGTGTAACAAATATCCAAGGGTTATAAATGTTTTGAGAATCACTTATAATTTATTTTGAGGTATGTCTAGATATAGAATTTACCTTGGGTTGCTTTAATATTCTCATTTATTTAGACATGACAATTGAAGAGCAAATGAGTTGGCACAATAAGCATCCGGCTACCATGTTGATCATGGTGCATTGCATGTCTATCAATAGCTGATGCTTGGCCTCACCGACATAAGTAAGGCCGAACCAAAGCCCACGGCTTCGGCCACTAATGAAAATTGTATGCAGGAGAAAGCAAGGATTAGAGGAAGTTCATTATTGGTTATCTGTAAAATTCTAGCGAAAAGGTGAACAATATGGTTCGGAGGATGACTTTGAGATACATATCTATGGAACCTTATCACCGGATTGTTAATGAAGTTGAGAAGATTTCGCCCAAGTTTTCATCAAGAAGTGCAAACAAGCAATGTCCAATATATACTTATCGCCCTAAGAAAACATGGTCGATGGAGTGTTGACATCGTCCTTAGAGTAAATATGGCACAAGTTATTTTTCAGCATACTAGCTTTGCCAAAAAACAGGGGGGCATGTGTTGACGCTCACAATCGTAAAAGTTGTTTAAAGTTATGTCAAGATTAATTCAAACTTATGATTGGAAGTCACCACGGGATGGCTCTCTAAGAGAAGTCAAGATGGATATGAATGGTCTAAAACGGAGCTCGGATGCAAAAGTTATACGAAGTTCAGATATGCTCATATTGACATCAGATTATAAAATGGCCAGGAATTGAATTAAGATTGTCTCATATGGCAAAAGGTTCAACATGAAAGTTGTGTGTCTCGTTGAAACAGTTGACTTTGATATAAAAATTGTCTTAATCCGAGGTCGTATGCAACCTGTGGAGGCAAAATGAAGTCAAAAATAGAAGTTGCAGAGTCATTTCAGACCGACCGAGTTGATTGACTCAGTGAGACCGAGTTGATCCGAAAAATTACAGAAGAATACATAAAGTTGGCAACGTTCACTCGGTGGGACCGAAGCAAACCAATCGGTGAGACCGAGATTGTCCAGGAAATTACAGAAGGTAACAGAGAGCTGGCAACATTCACTCGATGGGACCGAAATGAACCACTCGGTGGCTTCGAGTTGATCCAAAAAATTGCCAAAGATTCTTGTCCGAGTTAGGTTAGGGTTTTTTGATATTTTGGACAGAATATTTAGTCCTTTCTTGTATGGGAAGTCCAGCCGCCTCATAAATAGATGAGAGGTGACGGCCGATTGAAGAACACACAATCGATCAATCATCTACCACTTTTTACCTTTACTTTTATCTCTCTCTTTCTCTTGTTCTTCTTCTTCCTTGTTCTTTGTTCATTCTTCTTATTGCAGGGCGGCGAACCACGAGGCTGTAGGGGCGATTAGGTCGACCTGGGGTAGCCCCTAGCCGCCGCGCACCCTGACGGGGTCCCTCCCAGACCTGTGGGGTTTCATATCCTCAAAAGTGTCGTTGGATTGCTTGCGTACCGCGCTTCCGGACGGGTCTTGTTCGACGTGATCTGCGGTGCATCAGCCTCGGCATCGGGGGTACATGGTGATGTGTTCGTGTGCGAACACTACTATTTCAGAAGCTGACAGGAAGTGAAACAAAACATCGCAGAGGACAGGCTGCAATGCAAGAATGAGGGTGAAGGTGCAAGAGGATAACACTTGCGTGGTGGTGGACATTGAATACAATCATAATCACCACCTCATCCAAACTGCTGACATGTTGGTATTCTTGCACTCACACAAGAATTATGACCCCACTATTTTAGAGTACGTGAAGCTCTTGCAGTACCATGATGTCAAACATACAACAATAATGTCCATGCTATCAGAAAATGAAGATGCAAGCTATTTCCTGAGCATGACTGGATGAGACCTACTAAACCAGTAAGTATTGGGAAATGTACATACTACAATGTACATAGAATCCTAAGTCACCACCCTTGCTAGCAAAATAACAAATGCATGTTTGTATATATTTTGTAGGAAAGCTATCAATGCAAGGAAAGATTATTTGGATGATGTATTGAAACTTATCTTTCTTTAAAGACATGAAGGAAATCAATGATGAGTTCTTCTATGAAATACAAGTAGACAGTGACAATATAATAAAAACATTTTCTGGTCCAATGTAAGCTGCCGAGGAGCATATCAAGACTTTGGCGATTGCGTAACATTCGACACAACTTACAAGACTAACAGATTTCATATGCATCTAGGAGTGTTTGTTGGAACAAACCACCATTTGTAGTCAACGATATTTGTTGTTGCCGTCATCAAAGATGAAGATGCAAAATCATTCAAGTGGATCTTCGATACATTTGTACAGAGCATGAACAACAAACTCCCAACTTGTGTTCTCACAGGTATGCTGCGTACATATTGGTTGAAATTGAAAAGAAAGTAAACCATGCAGTGCAAACACTAGTAGCACAGAAGTCCAACAACAGTACAAGAAGCAAAAATATATGTGACATGATTAAATAATCATAGTGATGTCTGTGAAGTTCAAATACATGAATCATAGAAGTTCAACAACACTGTAGTATGAAAAAAATGTGACATGTTTAGAAAAATGTAGTTCTGGCTATGAAGTACAAGCATTGGTAGCACAAAAGTTCAACAACACTGCAATAAGAAAAAACATGTCACATGATTAGATAGACCTACCGCTAGCTGTGAAGTTCATGTAATTGTATCACAGAAGTTCACCATTGACTGCAACAAGCATTTTACATTTTACATGATTAGTTAGATCAATGATGTTCAATAAAAACTGTATATCCTAATTTTTTATTCATGCAGACCAGTGCCCGTCAATGGCAAAAGTTATACCACAAGCATTCCCAAATGTCGACCACAAGCTAAGCCGCTGGCACATCCTCAAGAAGTTCAAGGTATACCTCGTGTTGTTATACAAAAAGTATCCAACATTCAAAGAGGAGTTCACATCTATCTTAAATAGGCCGCTAATGCCAACAGAGTTTGAAGCTGCCTGGGCTGCACTCGTGCTAAAGTAACCTGTAGAACAACTCGATGATGATGCAGTTATGAAGTGATAGGAAAATGTGCATATCAGCAGATTACAAGAAAATTTCCTGTGCTAGAATGACTTCGACACAATGAAGCAAGAGCATGAATCACGTTCTAAAAAGAGGGTTTGTCAAGGGGACCCAGAACCTACACAAGTTTGCTAGGCTAATAAATAATTGCATACAAACTTGGTTGCAGAAGGAGAACGAGAAAACAATGGCCAACATGGTATTAAGACAAGAAAATAAACCTCATATTCTGACTTCCTTGAACATGTGCACTTGCTATCTGATACGTCCATTTTCCATCATGTTTACCTACTGTTATTTACAATGTTTTTATTCATAATAATGCTTTTTGGAGTAATTCTTAATGCCTTTTCTCTCATAATATGCAAGGTACACACAAAGAGGGAGAATTCCGGCAGCTGGAAATCTAGACCTGAAAAAGCTACGTCAGGCTACCTATTCTGCACAACTCCAAATGGGCTGAAACTTTACGAGGATTTTTATGGAATAAATAAGAAATACTGGAGCAAAGAACCACTAGAGGGGGCCACCTGGTGAGCACAAGACACCAGGGCACGCCTAGGCCCCCAGGCGCGCCCTGGTGGGTTGTGCTCAGCCCAGCCCAGCTCCGGTGCCCATCTTATGGTACATAAGTCATTTGACCTGGAAAAAAAATCAAGGGAGGACTTTCGGATGAAGCGCTGCCGTCTCGAGGCGTAACTTGGGTAGGAGCACTTTTGCCGTCCGGCGGAGCGATTTCGCCGGGGGAACTTCCCTCCTGAAGGGGGAAATCATCATCATCATCATCACCAACAACTCTCCCATCTTGGGGAGGTCAATCTCCATCAACATCTTCAACATCACCATCTCCTCTCAAACCCTAGTTCATCTCTTGTGTTCAATCTTTTTACCGGAACTATAGATTGGTGCTTGTGGGTGACTAGTAGGGTTGATTACATCTTGTAGTTGATTACTATATGGTTTATTTGATGGAAGATTATATGTTCAGATCCAATATGTTTTTTAATACCCATCTTATCTTGAGAATGATTATCATTTGTTAGTAGTTACTTTTGTTCTTAAGGTCACGGGAGAAATCATGTTAGAAGTAATCATGTAAACTTGATATGTGTTCGACATTTTAATAGAATGTATGTTGGATTCCCTTAGTGGTGTCATGTGAACATCGACTACATGACGCTTCACCATATTTGGGCCTAAGGGAATGCATTGTGGAATAGTTATTAGTTGATGGGCTGCGAGAGTGACAGAATCTTAAACCCTAGTTTATGCGTTGTTCCGTAAGGGACTGATTGGACCCAAAAGTTTAATGCTATGGTTAGAATTTATTCTTAATACTTTTCTCGTAGTTGCGGATGCTTGCTAGGGGGTTAATCATAAGTAGGAGGTTTGTTCAAGTAAGAACAACACCTAAGCACGGTCCACCCACATATCAAATTATCAAAGTAGTGTACACAAATTGAACCAACATGATGAAAGTGACTAGATGAAATTCCCGTGTACCCTCAAGAACGCTTTGCTTATTATAAGAAACCATTTTGGCATGTCCTTTGCCTCAAAAGGATTGGGCTATCGTGCTACACTTTAGTTACTACTATCATTACTTTCTCGTTACAAATTATCTTGCTATCAACCTACTCTGTTACTTACAATTTTAGCGCTTGCAGACATTACCTTGCTGAAAACCACTTGCCATTTCCTTATGCTCCTTGTTGGGTTTGACACTCTTACTTATCGAAAAGGCTACAATTGATCCCACATACTTGTGGGTCATCACTATCTACATAAAAAATCAATTACTCTGCTCGACTAATCTCTTATTTTTTACATATGCAGCAAAATCCGGTGATAAAAACATATCACGACTATGAGGAAGACATGGCTATCAAGTACACGAGAGCCATATACACCGAGATGAGGGAGAGGATGAGAAAGAGCACACTTTTTCGCGGAAAAAAAACTACAGAGGACACTAAGTACCTTGTGTACTACCACAACAAGGGTGACAATGATGAGGAAAGAAGGTTTGCCTGGTCAAAGCATATATTCCAGATTGTAGCTAACCCAGTGAATGAAATATACGAGTGCGAATGCAAGCTTTGGACACACACAGGTGAGCTGAAAAACAAACTAACTAAAAAGCTAAACTAGTAGTATGATATCAATATATACTACCTAATTGCTGGCTCACAAACAATGTATTCTGCATTCACACAAATGCAGCTCTGTTCGTCCTTCACATAATGAACATCTTGGACTACCTGAGAGCTGACAAATTTCCAGACAAGTATATCCTGAAACGGTACACAAAGACTGCAAATCAGAACCCACATTTGATACAAGGGACTACATCACAATAGCATCGGGCAGCTCAAAACTCTCCAAGCAAGACATCCCGCCGCAGCTAAATTTGAAGGTTAACAAGAAAGCAATGAGATGTGAACATCAATACGACAGAGCCTCCTATGTTCTCAAGAGGCTCGTAGAAAAACTTGACGCCACACATTCAGCAACTCAAAGAGATGCTGGCGAAAGAATGGATGAAGAGGATGCTGAAATTAAAGATAATCTTGCTTATTATGAAGCTGAAATGCTCTAGACTACTGCTCAGGCCGATCAATGCAAGGAGGGTGCAGGTCATTCAGTGCAACAACAAACCAACAACAACTGCAGCAAGGGGTGATGAAACCGCCATTGTACTCTGAGACAAAGGGTAGGAAGAAACATTTTGTAGCAAAGAAAAGTGAATAGAGAGCTCAAATAAAGGCACCACCTATAGATAGAGTGGTCAAGCTGGATGAGAATGGAGTGCCACTTGGACAAAGGCAATGCAATGTATGCAAATAGGTTGTAGGACACAACAAATTAACTTTTAAAACACTTCTGGAAAGAAGAGATACCAAGGAAGTCAAGCAACCCAAACCTCAGAAATATAACAAGGTACCACACCCAGAGAAAGCTAGTAGTAGGTGTTGTAGCATATGCAAGCAATATGAACCACATAATGCAAGAACATGACTGAAGCGCATAGAAGTAATTGAAAAGAGGAGTCAAAAGCCAGAAAAGAAAGGGAAAACTAAACCTAGAGCCAGCACAAAGAAAGTGGTGGAAGATGAAGATGAGAAACACTTTTAAGACGAGGACGGGGAAGAAGAAGAAGAAGACATCGTCGAAGAAGAGGAAGACGGAGAGGAAGAGGTACATGTCAAACATAAACAACAAGCAGCAAAGTCTAGGAGGAGCGCAAGGCTGGTGAACAATTAGAGTAGGTCGATTAAACAAAGCGAACTTATGTCATGTCAATATCTTTTATGTTATTCCACTATTGAAAGTGCGTTATATCGACTAGAGGGGGTGGATAGGCGATTTTTACAAATTTGTCACTAAGGAATTTCTAAGTGAAGAAATTCCTAAGCAATGACACACTAGCAGCGGAACATGTACTCAGGTATAAGCATAACAGAGCAACAACCTAGTCATCATGATGAAATGAAAACAAGCATATAGTACAGATAGCATGAAAACAGGATAAGCAGGCTGAAGACTATGTGACTGAAGAGTTAGGATTGAGGAATTAGAAAAAGTCTTCATTCAAAGTCTTCAAACGGTAATGATCAGGCCCATCGACACATGAATGAGGAAATGAAAGGGTTGAGGAAATAGAACCAGTTGGCTTGGTGAAGATAATGATTTGGGTAGACCAGTTCCAACTGCTATGATAGTTGTACGTCTGGTTGGAGCGGTTGAGTATTTAAAATCAAGGACACACTGTCCTCACTGTATTCTCCTTGAGATAAAGTCACGTAGACCTCGCCCAACACTCGTGGTAAGTATTTAGATGACTTCCAAACCTTCACAGACTTGGTCAATCGGCGATCCACAATTCCTCTTGGATGTTCAGACCATGACGCCTAACCATCTGGAGGATACACAGTCCTCAAAGGTAACAAGCGTCGGTTCCACATAGGAATATTCTCTTCAATGATGCTCAATCATTTTGGGTTTGTAGGTGTTTGGGTTTGGGATTTCGGTTTTCCTCACATGATGATTTTTGCTCAAAGTCCTCGGAGGATGGGATGCTCTCAATGACAAGTGTCAGTTTCTCTCGGAGTAGCCAACCAGCTAGTGGTTGTAGGGGGGCTATTTATAGCCTTGGGAGCAGCCCGACATGATAAGAAATAAATGCCCTTCAATGATCTGACCATTAGGTGGGTAGATATTTTGGACAGCTGGCGCATAGCATACACTACAAAAAAATACACTTCCATGATGATACGTGTTTGTCACAGTAGATCGCTTTTTTTGTCATGCATGTACATCCATGACGATTTTATGACAAAATCAAGATAGTCATACCTGTGCTGTCGTAGAAGTGTTCCATGACATTACCAAGATTATCATCACGGAAGTGTCCACTTCCATGACGATAAATCGCGTGTCACAAAAGTGCTTTCGTCAAGGATGACCGACATGTGGCATCCACCGTAACGGAACGCCGTCAAGCTATCGGGTCTGGTTTTGGATACGATAACCCGTTAACAGCCCCGACCAATGGGTATTTTCCACGTGTAAAATCATCATTGGCTGGAGGAAACACGTATCGGCTCACCGTTGGGATAGATGCCATCCACTCATTGGACCGAAGGCGCCTATGATACGGCGACACGTGGCACGGACCAACAAAGGCCCATTCCTGTGAAAAGGCCGACCCGTTTGACTTGGTCAAAAGGTGGCGGGCCGGCCCACGGAAAGCCTGTTAACGGCCTGTTCGCATATAGCCCATTTACAGCCCGTTACGACCTCTCCGAATTAGGCCCAGTAATGTTATCTGGGCCGTCCAATATGATTCCAGCCCGTTTTAACTTCCGGCCCATGTGTGGCCCATGACTTCTTTCGGCCCATATGAGGCCCTTTGTAACTCTTGGCCCATTAACGGCCCATGGTGAAACTGTGCTGTAATGAACAGTGTATCACTTTATACCCATTAACGGCCCGTTATTCCATTGGGCCGTTTCCGGCCCAAGTTATCTTTCGGCCTTCTCAGGGCCCATTGATTCTTGGGCTCATTTGCAGCATTCGGTTACATACGGCCCGTTACTGTCATTTTCTGTTTGTGGGCCAAATTCAGCCCGTCGTTACAGTCGGCCCGTTTGTGGACCGTTAATACGTTGGGCCGTTTTCATGTCAAAAAAACCCGTTGGGCTGTTTTCATAGAGTTATCAAATACGGCCTAATAACCGCCCGTTATGGTCCATGAATAGTATGACCCATGATTGGCGAAATGGTGATACGCCCCGTAGAAGGCCCATGGATCCTATGGCCCGTATGAGGCCCATGGATCATACGGCTCGTAGAAGGCCCATGGATCGTACGGCCCGTAAAAGGCCCATGGACCCTATGGCCCATAGAAGGCCCATGAATCCTAAGGCCCGTAGAGAAGGCCAATGGATCCTGCAGCCCGTATAGAAGGCCAATGGATCCTACGGCCGGAAGAAGGCCCATGGATCATACGGCCTGCAGGAGGCCCATGGTTACAACAGTCCGTGTGTTGCCATTATTATTTTGTCCTAGTTACCAAAAATAGGCTATTGTGGCCACTAGAAAAACACAGAAAAAGAACTGCAGTGACTACAAGCAAACAACTAAATAAGACAATAAGGAAATAAATAAGCAAGCAATTAACACTAGCCTATTACCGCTATTACACATATTACATCCACTGGGCATCAAAGTTCGCCACCAGTGCAAATATAGGGAACAAAGCAGCATATTACATACACTGGCCGTCAAAATTGGCCACCAGTGCAAATAAATGCGGCAGCAAAACAAGAGCATAACTGAAACAACTTCAGAAGAGCTCAAGAAACGTTATCCTGGGTATCCACCATGCTGCAATAAGCTTAGCAAGCTTATTAGCTTTGTCCTGTTTGGCACTAAAATCCTCCAACGCTTGCTGTTGCACCAGAAAGTATGCATCTGAATGCTCCAGGGACTTCTGCAGTCCTTCCGCTTCTTGTCGCAGCACAGCTGATCGATGTCTTTCAGCTTGTAGTTGAGACTCAAGAAACCGAACTGATTCAGATAGTGAGTTTGAATAGCTTGTGCAAGCGGTAGTGGCCAGTAACTCGAACACTAAACCAAGACATGACTTTGGGGTTGTCTCGCTGTCTTCAAGATAGTCTTCCTTAGTTGTTTTATCAGCTTTGTTGGAGACCAACAAGGATGTGTCACTATCCTGAACCTTATCTGCATTACTTCCTTTACCATTGCTTAATAAGGCACTCTTCCCCAATATTCTGTCAGCATTCTAAAAGAAGAAACAAGCAGGCACATAACAAGTTTAGCATGTACTAGTATATGAAACTCATTTCGGTGAACCAGTTCATTAGTAAGGTGGACAGGATTAAACTACCAAGTCTTCTATTGCCAAGTACTAGTACATAATAAACTACCAAGTCTTCTATGTCCTATGGTCACTACATTGTCTTGCCAAATCAAAATAGAGACACGGTTCAAATCATATCAGTTCAAGACAAAGCAGCAGTGAAAGAATACAAAGCGTGGGAAACTACACTGCACAACAAGATTTCAGATGGGTACCATGGGTCTACATGTACAACAACACTATTGGCTCTGTTGTGATGCTAGTAATGTGCATGATATGAAAGTCAACTGTTTACACAATTGAAATTGAAATCAACAGAGCTATTGATAAGAGCAAACCTGTTAAAGAAACATGCGTGAACATACCTGCTGTGCCATTGGAGTTTCGATTGGATCCTTCAATATAAAAATAATTTTGTTTGAGTAAATATAGTGATACAAGAGCAAATCAATCATAGTTTAAAAAGGCGCGCCTAAGCGAACGCTTAAGCGCCCCTAGGCTCTAGGCGTTGACAAAATGCATTGCGCATAACTACGCTTAACTTGTGCATAACTGCGCATAAGCATGCGCTTTGGTCAGTAAAGCGCAAGGCGGTGGCAAAATGCACAATTAACGGCTAGCGCTTTTTTGAACTATGATAGCAATGGAATCTTAAATTAGAACAGTTGTTCTTCAGGTTTAGGCACTTGTTCTACATGAACAGAGTACAGTAAGACGCAAGAATATAATACTTAAAAATAGAAAATGAGCGCATAGATCTTACCACATTCTTGGTTCGGGACTAGTACAGAACAAGGCGTTCCCAGTCATCGTCCAGTAAAAGTGTCTCAGGAGAACGTAAGGGAATTTGATGAGTTTCTTTGCCGGTGAAGTACGTTTTCTCAGGTAATTCCGATACTACCACCAAGCATTCTTGAAGATAGCAGAGGTATTAGCATAGGTTACCTCATCCTGAGTTTCCAAATCGGTCCTTCTCTATAGAGAAAAATGGGAAAATTTGTTGTATTATAACCATCATGGAGGTAGGATGTATGGGACGAAGCAAAGTAATTGCCATGAATAACATTACTTACACATAACTCCTGGACAAACACCTGCAACTGGCATTTTCCTTCATCTTCAGTATAATATTTCCAAGATGGGAAGATACGCACATACGATTTAACAACATCAAATGTGATAGATGCTAAACGATGACTAGGTGGTTGTGTTTCCTCCACAGGAATAGGCGTACTAACTAGTGGAGTTAGGGTTCGCCGTGATAGTACTGGCCCTTTGGGCACTGGAGCTGCCTTACTAACTGCTCTTGTTTGGGAGCTCTGTGCTGGAGATGGTGTTGTGTCAATAGGAACTGGGTTACTATCGGCTGGGGTTGGGGTTAGATTGGGTGAAGCTGGTTCTCTGTCCATCGCAGTAGGGGTACAATCTGCGAGAGTTTGGGTTATGTGTGGTAGGGCTGGTTCTTGTGCATGTACAACCGGGGTCTATCTCCACCAAGAGGTAGCACTGTTTTATTTGAAGACCGTGTTTTTAGTCCGCTAGATACTAGCATCACCCGCTCCAATTCAAATGGCTGATAAACAGGAAACATAATTGAATGTACAGACATTGTATGAGAGACGGCTGCAATAGATAGTGTGGAAAAAAGAGGGCATGAAATAGTTGACATGTATATTGTTTAACTAAAACGGATAGCATGACATAATTTCACATATATGATGTCTATCTAAACTGGATAGCATAGCATAACATAATTCAAAGATATGATGAATAACTAAATAGGATCGCATGACATAATTCACCTACATGTTATCTAAGTAATCAGGATCGCATCATTTAATTCACATATGTGGTTTATATGCTAAACAGAGGGCATTCGATATGATGTCTGAACTAAGAACATGGTGTGTAATATTGTGTATATGATGTCTAAACTATGCAATGCAAGACACCATATGCATGATATGAGCAGTATAACCGTGCCAAGTTAGAGCATACACCTCGGTGGGGGAATAGGACTGGTCATCTGTCTCTGAATCCATCTCTGAGGAGCTATCGGGACCCAACAAGAGATCTTCTTAGACATGTAGCACTATCTGCTATGAAGGCCTTGTTTTCACTCCAGATTTTCCCATCTCCCACCCAAATGGCTGATTCACAGGAAGAGTAGTTTAATGCACAAACATTGTCGACAAATGGAAATGTAATGAAGAAAAGGATGGGCAAGATATCATTCAAATATAATATGCCTAGTTAAACAGGATGGCATTGCACATTTCACATATGTTATGGCTAGCTAAAGGACATGAGACTGCATAATTCCCATATATGATATAGAAGCTAAACAGGTGGCATTACAGAACATGTCTAAACTAAGCAGATGACATATATGATGTCAAAAGTAGGCACTGCAAGGCAACATATGCATGATATGACTAACATCATCATGCTAAGGTAGAGCAAACACCTTGGGGGGTAAATAGGAGTGGTCAGCGGCGTCTGAATCCGCCTCAGAACAGATATCTTCCTCTGGATTACAATCTAGAGAGGGGTGGGGAGGGTTTGCCATTGAACCCACCATGGAGCGATGTCTGCATGACATTGTATTGCCGCGCAAAACTCTTATCTTTTTCTCTACATGTTCAGCATGACTGTGTACAATATCTGACATGCATACAAAAAAATATGATGAGATTATGTAAGGAGAGCATGCAGAAATTTAGAGTGATGGTAACAACCAGTGGATGGATCCAAAAATAATGATAGCAGGCTGATGATTGCTTTAATTTAATAAAAAGATAGATGATGATTGCTTTACTATTTGTTTCCCACCCAAAATGAACAACATAGGCATACCCTAGGTGAACCAGATATTAGACAGACATACTATTCATTGCTGCCTCGATATGTGCCCCACAACAAATTTAGAACTCAAGTTTGAACATTAATTTGGACCTGACTTGGGAATCCAAGAGCTGAACAGGACGATAAAGTAGTAGGTAATTTTAAGCAATGCATAACATAAGCAGAAACAAAAGAGTGCGACCTCTCTTGTGGACCCATGTACTCCTCAGGTTCATCTGCTGAGTCGATGATGGTGATGCCATTGCGGTGGGTGCCGGCGGCAGGGAAGGAGATCTGAGGCGGCAAAAGACGGTCAGGAGTCGTGATGTCTAGTTTGGTGGATGCTTCTATTGATGGAGCAGCTGAGGTGAGGTGGACGACGTCGCGGCAGGAGCAGGACAAACCACACAAAGTTTCCTTCGACACCTACCTGTAATTGAAGTAATTCTGTAAGGGCTCATTTGGCTTGCATGATTCTAAAAACGCAGGGATAGGAAAAACACCAGAATAGGATAGGAATGCACATGGTAAACAGAGCATTTGTAAGCACAGGATTTCTGTCAACTTGGGTGTTTGGTTTACAGGAATTGGAAGAGCAGAGGAATGCAAAGAAACATGGCCAAAATAAAGTGAAACCATATGAAAGCGTGTACAGTTAGAATGTTATTCTGCCACTAATGCACTTGGTCTTGTTTTCATGCATAGGATTTTGAAAAGTAGGTCCAGGTGGATGTTTTGCTTCATTGCTTTCAACAAAATGCATGATAATTGAATAGTAGGGTGCCATTGGAAAATTCCCTATTGCTATGTTTTTCCGTTGAACCAAAATAGCCCTAATGGATCGACGTGAATGTATACTAATAACTGATGCAACAAGTGTACAACCTCTTTGCCGTAGCCGTGTCGACCTCAGCATCATTGGTTTGTTCGCTGAAGCAGTTGAGGCAGAGGTGGCTGTCGGAGGTGTGGAGGAAGATCTGAGGAATCTGTAGACGATGTCCAGGGCACTGCTCTGTTGTGATGGATCGTTCTGTCGTTGGAGCAGCTCCGGTGAGCCATAAGCCGTCAAGGCTGAAGCAGCACAAGACAGACATCGTCAATCTCAAGTGGGATTCTAATAGCATCTCCAATAGATGATGTAAAATAGATGTAAAATTTACATCACCAAAAACCACCTGACTACAACAGATGAGGTAAAAACTGTTGACTCTGAACTTAACTGTCGAAACTGAAATTTACTGTGGAATCTGAATGCTACTGTTGAAACTGAACGCAATGGTAGCAGAGAGGCACTTGACATGTAGTTTAGGGAGGGCCTGCAGTTCATCTTCAACCTGCACCCCCCTAAGCCGCCAACCACCACCGGGCGAACCGCCGGCCCCAGCACCACCTCGCCGCCCCGAAACAACTCCCCACCGCCGCCCCGGCCAGCCCTCTAGCCCCCCCGCCCCCACCCTGAACCCTAAGGTAGATAGTGGGGTACCTCTCCGGTGAGCCCCCGTCCCTGCTGCGGGTGGTTCTTCCTTAACTCTAGCAAGCCCCCCCCCCCAACCCCTGAAAATCG
>NC_057798.1:426050630-426064403 GCF_018294505.1 Triticum aestivum | reverse complement strand
CTAAATCGGAGCAGAGCAGCAACATGAGCGAGGGGAGAGCAGCAACAGCAGCTGGGCGATCGAGCGAGAGCCGGAGCAGCAGCAGCAGCGCGAGCGAGCGAGCAAGAGCTGGAGCAGCAGCAGCAGATCCGGCTGGTATGGAAGCCACCGCCGAAGGGGCCTCACACTGGGGGAGAGCCGCCATGGAGATGTCGCCCGTGGCGCCGACTTCAAGGTAGCCGCTCCATGGGGGTGCGGGATGGAGCACCATCGGCGCCGGGAGGTCGAGTTAAGGAGAAGGTGCGATGCCATCAGTGTACAACCTCTTTGGTGGCGCCGAGTAGGCCGCAACTTCATCCGAGGAGTCTGTGAGGATGCTGTGGTTTCGGTGGAGCAGGTTAAGGCGGCACTATGGGGATGGAGCGACCACGATAGATGAGGCGATCATCGGAGCGGCTCCTTGGAGATGGAGGACGGGGCGGCTGAACCGGCGGGACGACGAGATGGACGACGGATCCTCATCCGGGGAGGTGGACGAGGGACGTCGAGCTGTGGCAGTGGACAGCGTCGTCGGGGAAGAGGCTCTGGCTGGGTAGCGGTGAGGTGGTGGATGGAGGAGGGTGGGGTTTCACGGCTGGATCGGAGAGGTTTTTGGCGGCCTGGAATTTTGAATGGTGAAAAGGGGGTGATGGGAGGGGTGAAGCATGACTTAGGGACGCGTTTGCCCAAAATGTAGGGTGTGTTACAAAAGTACCCCCCACCAATTTGAACTAGCGGCCCTTTCGACTCAGGGTTAGAAGGGGGATTTCACGTGTCGGGATTTGGCAGCTGGAGGGAGTTTTCGCGCGCGTTGTATTTTCGGGATAGCAAGGCACGGGTTGTGAAGGCGCCAGTTTTGGGAGCACGATATCTGAATTTTCGGGATATAACAAGACACGGGTTGAATTTTAGGGACAAGCCTAACATGTAGTAATATTGCACTTGTACGTACCAAATCAATTCGCACTTCCCTCAACCAAAAAGAAAACGAAAAAAATAAAACTATTCACACCACACAAGAGAGAGTCTTGCCCCGTTTTACTATACAAATGCTATTCAAAGCTACTCCCTCCTTCCATCTATATAGGGCCTAATGCGTTTTTCGATGCTAACTTTGACCAAATATTAGAGCAATAATATATGACATGCAACTTACACAAAGCACACTGTTAAATTCGTGTGTGAAAGGTTCTTTCAATGATAAAATTTTCACATTGTGCATGTCATGTACTATTAATCTTGTCAATAGTCAAAGGCGGTCTTAAAAATCTTATTATGCCACATATAGATTGAAGGAGGGAGTATGAATCCATGTTATGTCCGATTAATTTTTTTCGCTTGCTGTATAATGCATGTAACCTACTCATACCAACATTTTAGTGCATTCCAAATGTCTATACTACCGTTGCAATTCGAACTAAATTTGAATTCGTTTCTCTATTTCAATAAGAATCTACAATCATGATTGTTACCAACTTCAACCATCATTCGTGTATTACCTTAATAACACACCACATGATTACTATAAAGATAGATATGAACTATGTATACTACATGAACTCGAATTCTATTTTTTGAATACACTTGATGTTGATTCCAAATAATAGTAAATTTGACGTACTAACTATATATTCATAATCTTAACCATGTTCCATACGTACACCGTGTTTATCACACAAAGTATAGTGCCCCGCCCCCTACATTATGACAAGTGTTTAGACCTGAGTTGCAAAAGCCACACATTAGCCCAAATTATAATCAATGTTCTATATTATGATATCTTCTTCAAGTATCCGTATCCACTTTTTTATAATGAATTATGATCTTTGTTCGTCTTTTACACCTTCACTATCCTCTTCTATTTGTAGCTAGCTAGCGCTGACTTTCTATCGTGCATGCACATGCCCGCCCCCCTCTCACCCACCCTTAGAGTCCCTTCCATCGTGCACGTTCATTATTCCTCTTTAGGTCGTCCACATGCGGTGTGTGTAGGCCCCCGGCTCCTTCTTTCCGGCACACACCGGTCGATATACCTCTCTAGCCAAGTGTGCCTACAACAAACACATATATACTTCCCCTCTTCTCTTCTCACTGTCCATGCCCCCTATGTCCAATACGATTCCACGCAGGTGCACACTCCCGCCCCTCTTTTCATTGATCACATACTCGCACACTCCTCCCCCCTCGACATGGTAGGCCTCTCGCACCACCTCCTAGCCACACCCTCTCCCCCTGTCTGTCTCTCCGGACCTTATTTGCTTCTAACACATGCAGGCATGTATATGAACTGATCTCCCTACATATAGCCAGGTCGACTATAATTTGTTTTCACCAAGCATCGATACACTTACCTCGCTAGTTATGTCTCTCCCTTTCTCGGACACATGACGGTTGATCTTCCTATGTAGTTACATATGCTTACCACAACCATATCTTCTCCCCTCATCATCCTTGAATACCTCCCGACCCGTCTCTCACACGCACGTGCATAGATAGATAGACATCCCCCGCCCTTTCTTATTGATATTGCACTCATACCCTCCGTTTATCTACCACGCCTCCCCCACCATTTGTGAGATGCCACTCCACCACCAACCCTCCGACACTCTACCTTTGTCTTTTTCCCAACCTTATTCCTCTGCTACACATATCCATGGATATCGATTGATCTCCCTCAATACATAGCTAGGTCTCTCTCCTTCCCCACACATATACTAGTTGATCAGTCTTTGCCCCCTCCCCCCCCCCTCACACACACCGACAGTCGAACGTTGTAGGTAGGTATCCATGCCATGGAGAAAAACCGCACCTCTGCCCTCTCAAGTTCCAGTAGGCCAGCCGCCCTGTATCTTTGACGTGGGCAAACACAAATTCGATGGCACTCTTTATCGATCGCGCAGCCACACACTTCATCCCTGTTTTCAATTCTATCGATATCTCACGTCCATGACTCCGTTTCACACACATTGCATACGTTACATTTTTCTGTTTGAGATATCATCAACACATTACCTCTGTTTCGCACAAACCATCTCTCTCACACCCACCCACGTACGTACCTACACCTAAAGAAGAAGTGCATGCAGGACGCACGTACTCACGTCTCGTTCCTGACCACACCCGCGCGGGTACACGGTGGAGTTCCTTTCTGTACGAAAAGGTAGCCCACATGATAATTTGACGCGTGTAGCGGTTGTATACTCGAATGAGGGTCGGGTACCACGCCTAGACGGAACAAAGTTCGACTTGACGCATTAGCATTAAATAAAGTTATATATTCCTCAATGGCAACAGAATATAAAACGATTGCCGTGGGTAAAATGGAAAAATGGGTTTGTCTCTCGTCACACCATCTCACACAAGGCGGCCGTGGCCTCTCTCTCAGCGTTGGTCAGTGATCCGGCCACATCCCGTCCGCCGGTGGAAAGGTAGGATGTGCATCATCTCTTTGTTCGACGGCGTTGAGGCAACACGTCCCGATCTGTGGTACCCACCGTTCTCTCTGACCAAGCTCCAGTGCGGTAGGGCCTTCGCCACTTGCATGCTGCCGCAGTATGGGCAGATCCTGGCCGCCGGCGCCCTCCTAGTAACATCCCGACGACCCTCAGGTACAGCTTCCTCCGGCCTTGCTCCACTGCCCATCTTCCCATGTTGCTGCATGTGGATCTTCTTTAGTTGTTTGCTTAAATCGTATCTCGGCTGTCGTACTTTCCATCTTGCAATCTCGTCCTCAAACCATTTTTGATAAACCACATGTGCTATCTTTCCCTTATTACATGGAACATGCTTCTTTTTTGTCGGCGTATGTGTCTTCAACTCGTGTTATTGGGCAGTAATTCTTTCCTTTCGACCTTCTTTTGCAAACAGGGCTATCCATTTTCACGTGGTTGCTATTGCGAACTTTTGGTGAACTGCACAAATCACTTTTTTCTAAAGAGTGTTTTGTGCAGTTCCACCAAAATGTCACATGGGTAACATTTTTACATTTCTGTGGGATTGCGGAAAGGGAGATTGGTTTTGCTATCCTCCTCATCAAACTCCGTGCCTAATATTCTCCAACAATAAGTTAGTCCTAAAGAGAGATCGTAGAGGTGATCGGCTTCTATTTATGTGTGTTATGTTTCATCATCTAGTTCCACTATTATTGTAATCACACTGACTGGATATCTTTGCAAACAAGGATGGTCTGCTCGATTTTAGTGGAGATGCACAAAATGATCGGATTGTGGTGTCCTTCATACACCTCTTTTTTGGCTATAGAGCTGGGTGAAACTAGCTGCCAAGCAATGAACACTATGCCAAGGACATGGAGCCATGCCTACGAACATCATCGATCAATTATATTTTTTCTTTATTTGTACACCTTCTCACATCTTTGTCTTTAGTTGTGATGTGAATATTGGCGCTGATCCGCGAACCATTGAGATGCATTAGCCATGGTAGTTTCATTTGTACTTGATGGAATGTTGTAACGAGATATCTCGAGGCAAGACACATGAATCATAAGTTGAAACCTTTTTTCCTGCGGGAACCAAAGTTGAAACCTTCATAGCATCACAGTACAATTTCATTAAAATTATGCGTACATATAAACAAATCCTGAAGGATTGATAGCAATGCCAGAAACAATTCAACTTCGTTTCGCCGACATGTTGGACATCCTTCATCCGGCTCCACCTGTCATGCAACAATATTGAGTGCACAACAAAACTTCAGGGAAAGATTCACCCTGGTCGTTGCGCCGCAGTAGTAATGACTAGTGAGCAGTCAAATCACAGAGCCCCACCTTCGCCACAGTAAGTTTCTCGGATGAAGCAACCATCATTTCTCTGTTCCTTGAATCCGCTAGTACTCCCATATTCCCACAGTAATAAGTTGCTCGGGCGAATCAACCATCACTATATCCGCTCACGTGTGATGACCACATGAGCTATCCATTCAGATTGCATGTTAAAAAAATAAAGGTCGATAACAAATGTGGCAAACTTTCAAATAAAATAAAATTAATGCGGCACCTTGGGCCAACGCGACCAGATCGCATTTTGCACGAGAAATTACACACCATGTTTCATTGACATGTGGTCCCGTTCCAACATATCAGTGAGATGACAGCGAGTCCTTTTCTACTAGTATTTCCAAACGGACGTGTAGGCCAGGGTGCCTCTTCGTGTACCGTGGCAAACTGGCAACCATCCACCGACTCTTCGCCTTTCCCTCTTGATTTGGAACTGCTGTCGCACGCTCTTCCTCTCGCTCCTCCATTTTCCTTCAGCCCTTCACCCTTCCTTCTGCCATTGTTCGACTTTCTTCTCCATGGAGGGAACAGGCCGGAAACGACCCCATTATTCTTGCCTCGATGTGAAAGATGACGTGGTGGAGGAACTCATTGATCGGTGCGACGTCGTCACCTTGGCTAGCATGGTAGGTTCGTTCAAGACCATTCTTGACTCAACTAATAACATCATTACAAGGAACTCAAGGGTCAAGGAGCGGTTTGATCTCCCCTATCTTCTTTGTTGTGACCTTGATAACTACTGGCATGGGGACGACGGAGGCCTCGCCTTGCGCAAGTTGATGCCGCTTGATAATGATACGTATGATGTTAAGATGCCATCGCTTGAGGGCAAGGATTGGGCAGGCGCAAATGGAGATTGGGTTGTTTATATTGGGTAAAACTGCGAGTGGGAACTTGTGAATGTGTACACTCGTCACCGGGTTCCACTTCGAAAAATCTCAGCAGATTGCCCAAAGGTTGAGCACACTAGTATTCTACGCACGTTCAAATACGATCATGGTGACTGTCTTCTACGAAAGATAGCAATTTGTCGAGTTCCCAACCGCTCTTGGAATTACAAGAACTATGAAGTTGTTGCTATCTTCAACAAGCTTGTTGCCATCCTTTGTGGTTCGACTCGATGGATATTGCTCAAAAATCAGTTTCTATACACAGATGTGTACTGTGATGCAATTCAATACGAGGGTCTTGTGTTTGCTTCCACCGCTCATGGCACTGTTTTTGCATGGGATCCTCGTACTTTCGGTACGTTTGTCTTCCACCGTAATTATAATTGTTTCATCCACATGCATGCGGGTTAGCAAGATTCCCTTTACTAATTAACCTTCTTCTTGTGTTTCCAAGGTCCTATGAACATTCCACCACCTATACTTGAAAATTTTTAGAACCAAGGGGGAGACGATGGTGATGATCATGAGCATGAGGACGAGCAGAATGTATATACTCAGTGGCGCCTGGCAACTAATTCCGATGGATCACCTCTTCTTGTTTGTATACAGCGGACTGAGTTTGTTACTACTGAGGGAGCACGTGTTCTCTCCCATGGTGGCACTCTCCGGACCTATTCCAACACCCGTTGCATGGTATTCAGGATGGATACTAGTGTGCTAGCGCCAACACCTTCTCCCTGGTACATAATTGATATTCTTGGAGAAAACTCGCTCTTCCTTGGACAAAACTATCTGATGATGGTGAAAGGCGATCCAACTGCTGTTGACACAATGTTACTAGTACCATTGATGAGAAGCAACTATGTCTATACCTCGGACATTTGGGTGGTTCCCTACCCTGTTACTGATATAGTAGGCTGCTTCAGCCTAGATGATCAGTCCTGCGTTGGTTTCGAGATCGACAATAGATGGCCCGTCCCAGAGAATCACTTGTGGTTCAAAGCAAGTGTTTCCAACGCCGAGGAATGGTTGAGTTGAAGTTCATTTCATTGCTTGTTATTTGTTGTGTGATGAAAACTTTAGTATTTATAATGTATCCTCGTTGTCGATGTGGGTTGATGACCTATTGTATGTAATAAAATGATATGCATGTGATAAACTTACTAAATTTATGAATGGCTTTCGAGTCGCTTCTCTGAGTGAGTGGTGCGTTGAGGCAAAAAAATATTTTCCGAATACATAATTGTACATGCATTGCAACAGGTTATCGGATGAGGCCAATCAACAATAGTAGTACACTATTTGTACTAGCTTCACATGCTTCGCGCGTCGGGCGGGTGTTTTTACTGTAGCCATATGTTAACGTGTTCACTGTACATAACCAACACCTCGAATCCTCGATACTAGTACTATATAAGTAGTAGGAGTAGTAGGGTGGCATGGGCCAGAACAAGCATTCACGTACAGGAGTACGGCACACGCCACCACCACGACATCCATATGATACCATATTATTTCTTGGAGTCCGTGCTAGAGCAATATCTTCAACCTCGTCGTTTCTCTAACTTCATCCATCATGCGGCGGACGAGGTGGGGGTTTGCTGATAGTCGGTTTCCTCAACTGCGGTCCCACTTGTAAGGCCAACTCCAACGCACGACCCCAAACGGACCTCCGTTTTGCACGAACTCGAACGATAATTTTGACTAGAAAAGCAAGACCAAAGAAAACAAGAACCACAAGAATACATTTTACTAGAAGATATCCAACTTCCATAACTGATCCTGTAAGTTGGATTAGTGCCTTCTCGATGCATTCATTGTTGATCTGCGGAGACTCGATCTTGCATGCTTCTTTCTTCTTCGAGTGTAAAGAAGTAGACGTTGCTTCCTCGCATCTAGTCTCATGTCTAGCCTCTATTCTAGTAGGAGTATCAACAAGTGCACTAGTCTCATCTCTAGCCTCTATGCTAGCTAAAAGTGCTAGAACATCTACTAAATATCGCTCTATCAATATATCAATGTACTCTTCTTCCTAATACCAAAACTTGCATCCATTCTACTCCCTCCATTCCATAATACATGCCTTCTATTTGTCAAAATATAGATGTATCTAGACATGTTTTAGTATATAGGTACATCCATTTTTGGACAAATGGAAGTCAAGTATTTTGGAACGGAGGGAGTACACAATAAATTTTTTAAGTTAGCACAACTAGTCTAATCCGAGAGCACAACCGAAGATTTGGTCGGGTTCTTCCTCCTTTTGCCGACACGTGGGACATCCAGCATCCAGGTCGTGTCATGCAAGAAAATAGAGTGGTAGTTGAAGCCACGTGATGTGCATCTTGGGTTAAACTGTAAATAGAATCTTACTACTATTGAGTAACTCCAAAAGCAGCCACCGAAGATCTTTATTTGATTTGTTTTTCATCACCAGCATGTCGAGGTGAAAGATGTGCAGGTTCAGTGGGTCCTCTTGCGTTTTCACTGACATGTGGGACCGCATGTGAGCAAACAGACGATGGGCTCCGCGTGTCCACTGGCTGGCTGAGAAGAGAGATAGAGGAGGGCTAAGCACAGACTCCAGGAAATTTGTTCTACGTAACCAGCACCTCGATATTCGCGTGTGGTTGTTTCTAGAATAAAAAAAGGAGGTACCCCTACTTATGTTACTCCCACTACGCCTAGCCTAAGGTTAGTAGGTGACCTTGCGCTTGGCTCTTCGCCTCTCCCGGAAGTCGATGGTTCTACAGTAGTACTTCTGGCAATCTGACACCAAATGAACTGCTGCACATCCACCACTTGTAAGCAAAAGTTTCTCCTCGTGCTGCGAGCCACCGCGCACGCGTTGGCGAGGGAGAAGGCGTAATCAATCTTCTCATCATTCTGTGACTTGATGGGACACATCAAAGTTATTTAGTACGTACTCTCTCCAAAAAAGGGCTGTCCATGTCATTGCTACCATCCCGTGCTCCGTCGTTGAGTACGTGCACTATTCACATGCCATCGAGGAGAAAAAATATTGCGTAGGTGCCATCGAAGTGCATGACTCACTTACGCACTGCTTATCTGATTATCTCCATTTTCTTGCATGACACGTGCACCTTGATGCTAGATGTCTCGTGTGTTGGGAAAAGGATGAACAAAGCTCACGTAAAAGAAAAGAGTTGAAGAGCATAGATTCCCGATGACCGAGAAGGAGTAAGGAACCTCGTGGTGGAGTGTCTGCAAGGAACCTTGCACGTTTTCCCCTGTTTTTTGCTGCCTGCCCACCTATAAACAAATAAAAGAACATGAACTTTTCGCTAACCACTAGAAACGGTACATCATGATGCTAAGTTGAAGATGTTTTATACTCCCTCCGTTCCCAAATATAAGTCTTTTTAGAGATTTCAATAAGGGACTACATACGAAACAAAATGAGTGAATCTAAACTCTAAAATATGTTTACATACATCCGTATGTTGTAGTCTATTTGAAATGGCTAGAAAGACTTATATTTAGGAACGAAGGGAGTATTTTATATTGAATTATTGATAACCACACAACAACCCACGCATGTACAGGATGCATGCAGCCACGCATGTACACAAGCCAACGCACTAACTCCATCCGATCCAACTCATGCACATACGCGCACAACATGGAGCACACAACGCACGTACGCAACACGTTCATGCACACACGCTCGGCCGCAGAATGCACGTGAATAACACATGCATGCGCACACACTCGACTGCATGGAGGCGTGCGCCATTCACGGCGACGTCCGGTTCGTCGTGCTACGGTGAAGCTCGCACGCAACGGCGCATACGCATCTCTTGCAGCACCTCTTTGCCGTTGTTGCTCAACTACGAGTCAGAGACAAAGATGACCGCAACCTTGGCCTTAGAGATAGCACCGATGGAAAAACACGCACGCTGCACGCACACGAGCACGTACGAAGTGCCCACAACATGGTGGTGGTGCATCCCCAGTCGCCTCTACTCCTTCTACGCATGTTGTCTATCAAGGCGGCTGCATGCTAATGATGATGTTGGTGAGATCTTCTAGGACTTAGATGACGACGAGGAAAATTATGAGACACAAGGTGACGTACACCGTCAAGGTCCACGGTCAAGGGAGTGCTAGTAAGTTCTTAGATGTGCTTAGAGCAAGTACAATAGAGTTGAGTCAGCGGGCTATAAGGAATAAACTAGTATATTTCTGCTTAGTTGGAGGAAAGAGAAGAGAAGAGAGAAGGTAAGCGGGCTCTTTGTGAAGAGCCAGCTCTAGCACGTGCTCCTAGGCACTTTGTGAGAATGAAAGGTGGGCCACATAATAAAAAAGTAGTACACTCTTTTGATCTACTATTGTACATGTTGACTATAAGATGGGCTATAGATGACATGGCACTGGCTTATAGCCAGCAGCTGGCTATACTATTAACCACACTCTTAGACTAGCCACAGTGGGAGTAACTTCAGCAGTAACATCGAGGCCAACTCAGCAAATTTGCTTATGTGGCAGTAAGTTAATGAGGAGAGAGGTAGTTATAGTAACTTAGCTAGTTACTGTAACATCACATGTCCCAATGCAATATGAGTCTATAACCTAATAAATGAAGCTTTGCATGTTACCACACTTATGTTACTACCCACTATGAAGGCAGTAACATAGTCTAGGGATATGTGTATGTTACTGGTGTATGTTACTCACCATTGTGGCTAGTCTTAGATGAGGTGCTAAGTGCATTAAATGGCTTAGTAACTCAAGTCTTCAATGTATAGGTGCTTAGTTTATTGGTGCCACATCATATTTTATGCCTACGTGGCAGGCTTAGCAGCTATACATGGTGAAGCACTAGGAGAGGCCAAGGCTGGTCATAGCGGGGAGTAACTTATACTGTAACATATTACTATGTTACTCTAAACATCTCTATAAACCGGAAAGGAGGGAGTAGTAACATAGACTAGTGTCATATGCAGAGTATGGGAGCACATGATATTTCCCCGTCCGGACTGATCCCAAGTTGGCTTCTCACTTTCTTGGCCCAACAAAAACCCCTCCCCCTCCCGCGTGCACTTCCCGCCCAGCGCCAGCTGAGCCCGCCACTCCACATTGATGGCAAGTCAAGGCGACGTAGCCTCTCACTGCTTCCGCTGTTGAAGCGGCGCGCCGACCGAGGGCATCGCCTGCTGCACGCCCGACATTTCAGACTACACAGTGGAGAGTAACTTCAGAGCAAGTACTACAATTAGATGACATAAGCAGGCTATAAGGATTTAAATATAGTATTTGTGCTTAGTTGAAGGAGAGAGAAGATGAGAGAGAAGAGAAGCGGATTGTAAACATGTAGCCGGTTGTACTCCAACATACTTTGTGAGACAAAAGGTGAGGCCATTATTAATGATATAGTATTTATACTAAAGGGACTAACAGACACCTTAATTACTCCATTTTTTGAGACAAACCTTAGTGGGGCTATTATTGAATATATTTTTTGAGCTATTATTGACTTGGACGTGGGGTTTGGGGGCCATAGGCCTACTATTATACTCGCACGACTCACCTGACATGCTCTACCCTAGCCGCCGCTGTGTCATATGGTTTCTCACCGTTCCAGATCTTAGCACCGCCATGCAATTCTTCTCCAACCCTCCTTCCGGCGTGCACCGCGAGAAGGGACAACAGTCCTCCGAACCCCGCCTTTCGTGATCCTGTACAGGAGAGGGGCGATCAGGTTTTTGGGGAGCACACTCCTGTGACTGCTGCCAGCGACGACTTCCTCAACGACAACCTTCTTCCCCGACCTTGGTAACCTCTTCATCAACGACATGAGTGACAACATCAACCACATCAGTTCTGCTCCCACTGTACAATATGTGATTCTGTCCTCCTGGTTTAGTCCGCATCATTACTTTGATGTTTGCAATTGTCATCATGATCTATTTACTGCTGATTCGGATTAAATCTCATACTAAATTGCTCATATATTCAACAATCCAATCCAAAAACCTGATTACAGGCAATTTACTCCGAGTGGTTTTTCTGCGCTTTTGAAGCCGCCTACTTTTAAGGGGGTGCAATAAAGGTGGCGCACAAGAGCAGTATATTGGTTTCAAATCATATACTGCTATGACGCCACTAAGGGTAAAAGCCTGAGGGCGATCTTAATCCTACACAGCAGGAAGCTTTTCAGAACATGGATACCCTCTTCAAAGACGCCCTGCTGAGTGTTCTTGACGATTCCATTGTGGATTCATATATGTCATTTGACTGCATCAAAGACATGCGGGCTGCACTCGAGGCCACGTTTGGGCCCTCGGGTGCTGGCAACGAGGTGTACGTAATGGAGCAATTCTGTGACTACAAGATGACTGATGAGCGCTCTGTTGTTCAGCAGACTCATGAGATACAGTCACTCTCTAAGGAACTTGAGTACTTTAAGTGTGTGTTGCCGGACAAATTTGTTGCTGGGACCATCATTGCCAAGCTTCCACCTTCGTGGAACGATTTTTCTACTTCTCTGAAAAACAAGAGACATGAGTTTTCTGTTTTGGATCTCATTAGCACTCTTGATTTTGAGGAGAAGGCGAGAGCAAAAGACACACATGCTCGGGTTGCTGAGGGAGCTTCTAGTGCCCACATGGTACACGAGAAGAACTTCCAGCCCAACCAGCCCCAAAACAACAAGAACAAATCTCAAGGGAAAGGCAAGTTTGATGCAAAGAACAAGCCATCACATTCTACCAACTTCAAGAAGAATTCTCATAATGGGAAGGGATACAAACCTCAATTTCGGTAGCACTGCACAAAATTTATATGGCTGCATCTACCTGCTGTCAGCTAACCTCATGGTGCTCCAGGTATTCCTACATTCGTAACTTGGTACAATGACCACCGCAAGATGAAATTAGCTTATTCGTACGTTGACTTGCTGAATGCAGTGCAGAACGATCCTGTCATGTGTGGAGGAGCAAACAAGCAGTGCAGCCGAAGGTGTAAATCAACCAAGGACTTATGAAATTATATATAATCTTCCTCAGGCAGGTATGTATCCCCTTCGTCCAGATGATCGTGTTTTGTCATGCCGAGCTATTGATATGTGCTACTGTTTTGCAACACCGTTTAAGTATAGCTATTGTTTTCCTATCTTTTCAGATTCAGGACAATGAATATGATTTCAGGGGAGCTGCACAATATGGACTCATGTTGAGTCATCTCTATTGCCTCATGTGTTTGCTGCAAATGTGTCAGCATCAATTGCAAGATGAGGCAGCTAGCTAGCTGTGGAGTTGCCAACATGCTCAAAGTGCTCACAACAGTGAGAAGAAACAAGCATGCTCAGGAAATTAATGCGTGCGCAGGGAGGCCCTTTGCTCAGAGAAGCATCAACCGATTTTCTTTATTTCCACACCTTCTCATAGCTTTGTATTGGTCATAGTATGGTGAATCATTGAGATGCATAGACATGCTAAACTTTTGTTCTTCTGAATGTTAGTATGCATACTGTATCTTCTGAAGCTTAGTTTAATGTGAGTGTCTGCATCCAATACCGCATCCTCTAATTTTGTGGATGCACACAGAGAAAATAAATCTCCTTAATTTACTCTATAGCCACCCTATTAAATAGGCCTAGTAACAAACCAGGCGCATGCAATGGCCGCCGGGCACATGCATCCTGCATGCATGGTCAGTCAGCCAAGTCCACGCGCCAGCTCCAATGCAACAATGCAAAAGAAGAGAGCGGTTCTTGGGAAAAGGCGAGTAGTTAGTGCAGCGGGCCTTATAAACACGAACAACTCGCTCTCCCGCTTCCGTCTCCCCCCAATTCCCCCCGCTCCCTAATCTTCCTCACTCGTCTAGAAAACCCCGCTCACCTTCTTCCTCACTCGTACAGAAAATGCATGCTCCTCTTCTTCCACTCCTACAGAAATCCCCATCCCTCCTTCTTCCCCACTCGCACTACCCCTAGGCTCGTCTCTGGCTACTCTGCTCAAACCCGTGAGCTCGGTGCGACGCCCACAAGGAAAATGGAGTCGGCTGGTCCCAGTGCCAAGAAGATGAGGCTCCCGCCAGCGGCGACGC
>NC_057798.1:426045275-426050355 GCF_018294505.1 Triticum aestivum | reverse complement strand
CGCTTCTCCCCACCAAGGATTGCTGTCGCACACAAGTCCTCTCAACTCGGTGGCGCCATCTATGGCGCACCACGCCCCTCAATCTCGACTGTCGTCAGATATCTATCCTTCCTGAATTTGATCTCCTCAGAGCCATCATCTCTTCTCACCAGCAGGGCCCCGTTCAATGCCTCTGCATCCCGACACGCTATCTACTGTCCATACCTGGCAAGGTGGACGCTTGGCTGACATCCCCTGAATTCGGAAAACTCCAACAGTTTGAGTTGTACCATTACCACAAAAGTTTCATACCACGAACACACCAAGAATTCGTGCCCACACCACCGTTGTCCATCTCACGGTTTTCCTCCTCTCTCCACACCGCCACCTTCGCCCGGTGCCATCTACCAGATGATCTGGTACAAATGCTTTGACTCCCACTGCTAAAAAAAACTTTTGCTTGTGGTGGTTTATCTATCGGAGGCCTCACTGCACAGTATCATCCACTCCAGTTGCCCTGCCCTAGAGCGCTTGTTGATTGTTTTGGGAATAGAAATCGGTATTAGTTGTCTCCAAATAAAGTCGCCTCACCTTAAAAGCATTGGAATTTGTTTTAAAGGACAACAGCTCATCATTGAAGATGCCCCTTCACTTGAAAGGTTGCTCCTTCATAATTGTTATACACCTTCAGAAATAACTATCGTCTCTGCGCACAAACTGGAGACCTTGGGTGTAATTCGTGACCCGTTTAATAATCACAAGGAGTTGGTGTTTGGCTCCTCACATTTTCAGGTACCGTATATTATCATCTACACATTTGTATCATATGCTGCATTTTTCATTTGTGCGCATAAGTTTTATATCATCTTGGAGTACACTTTGGGTACTAATATTATGTTATATGCTCAATGAAGAGTTCGTCCATTGATAGCCTATCAATGCTGTTAGATTCTGTCAAGATCATATATATCAGAATGTATAGTTTTGATCTGGACATAATTATTGGCTTGCTCGATGCTTTCGATCTCTGGAGAATTTATGCATAGAGGTGATGATTTCATGCACATTGAAAGCCCGTATATATTGTACTAGAATTAACTGTTCAGCTGTCGTTCTTTCGACATACTCTTTTTTCAGACCTTAACTGTTTTCAATCTTCATGTCTACTTAGGCAGAACCACATGGAGAAAAACATATAACCAACCGGTGGCGTAATAAGCACAAGGATTTTCTCAGTTCTCATGACATTCGTTTGAGGACAATAATGATGGGACGATATGCATCCAACTAGGCAAACATAAGCTATGCCACATTCTTCCTGTTGAATGCGAGGTTACTATTGTCCATGAGGCTTAATATTTACAACAAGAGATTTCTCACGGACGGACATGTTGAACAGCAAAAAAAAGGTGGACAAATGGGCTTCTAAACATGCTCGGCTTCTTTTTACAACAAGTTGTAGTCATCCTAGAATAATTTTTTTGCACAGGATGTTGATTTTATGGATCAGACCGATCCATTTGTTTGTGACTGCAAAAAAGAGTGGTTGGGTTAGATGTTACTGTCATGTTCAATCTGGGTTTTGTCTAAAAATTTGATGAACAATTAATCCTTGGGCTTTTTGTACCATTTGTATGCTTGAGTTGCATGTTGTTGCCCTCGTACTCCCCTCCACCTGCCACTACACTACCGCATCTTCCACGGCTTCTCTTCGTTCCCGTCCGAGGCCTCACCGTCGTTCGCCGCCTTGGTTCGCTCGCTGTGCCCACTGCCGTCTGGCGTTGTCAACATGGTCAACAACCAAGAGGAATCAGGAGATGACTGTATGTGGAGAGGCTGACAGTAGGGACCCACCAGGGTCATTGCATTTCGCAAGCAGGTGCCTCGTTATTACAAGCCAAAAAATACTTCCTCCTAATTGTTTGACAACTAGGTCCCACGCCATTGTCAATGTAGTCAATAAATGAGAAAATTACACAATGAGCGGATAACACCAGGGACCCAGTAGCTCGCCCAGTTGTTTTTTAGTTTTAGAGACGGATCTCAACTGTGCGCTGTGCGGGGGCTGTGGCCCGTCTAGCCCACGCTTACGCTTTTATTAAGCACATGACGAGCCCAGTTGATATATTTTTTCTTTCTGAAATTGGCTAGCCCAGTTCTTTTTTTTGGAGAATACCAAAACCGAGGCCTACTTGCTTTTCTCAGCCCTGTTGGGCTGCAAATCTTTCAAGACGAGGAGGGATGTAAGTTGTAAGAAATGGGCTTCCCCAGAAAATGGGCTATAAGTTGTAAGAAATGGGCTGTAAATTTTTAAACCAAAGCCAACCGGCAATTGCATTAAAATATCACTTTTTCAGGATTTCTCTACTCTCTACTATTATAAAAACCAAAGCTAACTCGCAATTACATTAAAATATCATCTTTTCTCCCACAAGATAAACTACTCATACAAATGCATCTTCATGTTCCGTGCAACGAACGGGCATCTTGCTAGTTAAGATTCTAAATTTCATTCATTTTTTTGCGGAGAATTTTTTTTTGATATAATTTTTTGAAAATTATTTTTAATGTGACACGAAATTTCGTGATTAAAAGGGTTCGGACCCCACCGAAATATGCAAAATTTCATTGAATTTTTTAGAAGTGCCCAGAATATATGGTCTGTAATGCTAATAAAAAGAATATGGGCTTCAAATATCCTTAAGAATTAGAAAATGGGCTGTAAATTATTGAAAATAATGGCTATTAGGCTGTATGATGTTTTCCACAGATTTGGAAGCTGACTTCTAGGACTACTAGGTTGACAATGACGCTGTCGTAAATTTTTTTTGACGCATACGCAAGGCTTTGTCAACTTAGTCAACACACAGCAGTGACTGTTGGATGTCCATCCAACGGCCGCCGTGCTTCTTCAATCTCTGATCTTCCTGCTCCAGCCGCCCAAACCAGCGCTAGCGGGACTGCCTGCTCCCTCCTCCCGTGGCTGGCTGTGCCGCCGCCAGGCCATCCCTCTAACCACCCACACATCATGTTATTTTCTGGTACCATCAGCCTCACCCTGCAGCCGACCAGTCAGTGCTCGTACTCCCCTCAGCATGGGCATCCGCTGTGGTGGCTTCGCCGGCTTCGGGTGGTTCTATTCCTGGGCCTCGCCCTCGTCCACCGCCTTTGTGCTCTCTGCACGGCGAGATCAACATGGTCAACAAACAACAGCCATCGGAAGAGGCTGACAGTAGGGGCCCACACAGGGAAATGCCTCCTTATTACGCGCAAAATAATGATTCCTCCACCTGATAGCTGGGACCCACCGGAAGGGCCTCTGTATTTCGCAAAAAAACGTTCCCCCCGCTGTCAGCTCGGACCCACCAGAAATGCCTCCTTATTACGCACAAAACAATGAATACTCCCCCTTCTAGCTAGGACTCACCTTGGTGGGAGGCTAACTTGTGGGCCTACTAAGTTGACGGGGACGGAGGGCTTTGTCAACTTAGTCAACATGAACGATTCTAGATCCAGTGACCGTATGATGTCCATCCAACGGTCGTAGTGCTTCTTCAACCTCTGGTCTTCGTGCTCCAGCTGCCCAAAGCAGTGCCGGTCGTGTCGCATGCTCCTGCCTCCCGTGGCCGGCTGTGATGCCGCGGAGGCCTCACCGCCCCTACTACTCCCACCGATGGCCAGGCCATCCCTCTACCAACACCCCTTGTTATTCTGCGGCGACGGCAGCCTCACACCGCAGCCGAACCAGTGAACCCTCGTACTCCTCTTTGCGTGGGCATCCACTACTGTGTATTCCTTGGCTCCGCGTCATCCCCTTCCTAGGCCTCGCCGTCGTCCATTGCCGTGGTGCTCTCAGCGCGGCGTGGTCAATATGGTCAACGACCAACTTCCATCGGAAGAGTACTGTACATGGAGAGGCTGACAGCTGGGTCCACGGCAGTCGCAAGGAAGTGCCTCCTTATTACGCGCAAAAGAAATATTCCTCCACCTGACAGAGGGGACCCATCGGACGAGCCACTGTATTTCATGAAAAAAATGATTCACCCCCTGACTGCTGGGACCCACCAGCTACGTCTTCGCACACAAGGAAGTGCGTTTGAAAAAACGATTCGCCCCCTGACTGCTAGGACTCACCAGCTACATCTTCGCATGCAAAGAAGTGCGTCCGGGCAAAAAAAAATGATTCACCCCCCTGACTGCTGGGACCCACCATCTACATCTTCGCACGCAAGGAAGTGCCTAATAGTCGGGACCCACCTGGTCGAAGCACACGTAGCATTGTCATTCTGGTCGCGAACGTCTACCTACATACTAGTGGATGTAGAGGCGTGCACGTGTCATAGTAGAGGCTCGCACGTAGCATGTACACGTACGTACAACGGCCAGTGTGCGAGAAAGAAAATACGGCCACGTATGTGTACATACGGGAGGGGTCTCGAACGCCTACTCGCGCATACCTACGGCCAGGGCTCGTGTACATGGCCGGGTCAGAACGGAGAAACAACGTCGTCGTCGTGTTCATGGGGAGCCAACCGGCTGGGTTGGAACGGAGTGCATCGTCGTGTTCATCGGGAGGGCTTGGACGGACCAGGCGATGGAAACAAGGCCTGGCGTACTGCAGGACAGAGGAAACGGCCTTGTGTTCGACCGACCACATTTGAAACGAGATCCTGTTCATCGGGAGGGGTCTGGCGTATCGCAAAACAGAGGAAATGGACCTCCTATGGTTGAAACGGGGGTCCTGTTGATTGGGAGGGGTGTGGCGTACCGCAAAACGGACGAAACAGACTTGTGTTGGAGCGCTACGGTCAAAACGGGGGTCATGTTCATCGGGAGGGGTGTGGTGTACCTCAAAACGGGACTCCACAAGATACTGTTCATCTCCACCGTCGACCTCCTCCAGCCTCCACGGGCTACCGTCGACCTCCTCCAGCCTCCACGGGCTCCTGTTCATCCAGCCTCCACCGCGTGCTACTCCACCGGCTACTGTTCAACCACCCCTCCATGGTCACCCCTCCACCGTCTACTGTTCATCCAGCCCTCCACGGGGTCGTCATATTCATCCAGTCCTCCATGGGGTCCTGTTCATCTAGCCCCAACC